>NW_026898572.1:0-115813 GCF_033153095.1 Gastrolobium bilobum
GGTGGTTTTGTGGGCTGAGTTGGTGGTTCTCATTGAGGAAGCCACTAACTTGTCATTGGAGGCTTCAAGAAGCCATTGTGATAAGAAAAGGTCCAAACTTGTAGGGTATTTTTGTGTCCTTGCAAAGTCAGAACCTTAGAGGTGTGTTGGAAGCTTCAAGTCACTCTCTTTTTCTGAGTTTAAGAGTCCTAAGGTAAACATTGATCACCACCTTTGAATATTCATGAGTTTAGCTTGATTAAGCCACTCTAAGAGGAAACTTTTGAGTATTTGAGTTAAAGTTGATAAACTGTGCTTAAAACAGCTGAATGAATTTATGTTTATGGAGTTTTTGGACTCTCAATAGTTGGACCCTTAAAAATGAATTTCTCGAAAGGCTCTTGCTCCTTTGGATTACTACAGATGCTACCAGTCTAAATGAGTCGGGAACAGTATTATCTTTTTTTACATTGTTTAATTATTTTTGTCTATGGATCAACTGCTAGCTTCATATACGTACATAACTGTCTACTATACACGGCATATTCACCGTCTACGGGAGTAACGTTAGCAATCTAAGTTAGCTTCATAATACTATCTTATACGGAGGACAATGGTAACAACTTAAGTTACCGGATCATACTTTCTTTTTTTAAGATATACACAGAACATACACATTTTTAATGTTGCAAGAAAGAGGATATTACAATTATAAAGAACGAATACACATTTTTAATGTTGCCAAAAAAATCAACCCACATATAAAAAAGAACAAATTGAAATAAAGACAAAACTTCAAAAGTCGCATTTTATTAAGGAGATTCGAAAGTACAACATCGTACAAAACTAGCCACAAGTACATTATATTGGAAACTCATCACCACTTACATACATAAGGCCACATATATATTTTATTATATATTAAGGTCCCGGAAGTAGTTAAACATCCGAAATTTATTTCATTATTTGAAGGTAGCATATTGTGTAGTTGATGCCACTTTAGTAAGGAAGCGATCTTGGGATTGATCGAGGCTGAGAACCAGGATGGACCAAAGGGCCTCGGTTTCCGTTGAACTTGAGCTGACTCACCTGAGATTGTTCAAGTCCGAAAGCATTGGCAAGAACCTCCGCAGGGATGCTCCTAAACACCTGCTTCACGTGGCTGCTGGTCGCTCTGTCGTTTGTTTTGAAAACAACGTACTCAAATCCTTCTTCTTCTGCTTGTTGGGACACCAAGAAGTTCTGTGGCACCACTAGCAACTGTCCCCTCTTCAGGACACCGTTGAAGACCGAGTTTCCTAGGCAGTTCACCACCCTAACCTTTCCACTCCCTCTTGTCACGTACATCACGCCGTTCGCATTGATGTTCCAATGTGGAGCATATATGCCATTCTGCATGTACATATATATATATAGACATCTTAATCCTTCATGTTAAAATAATAATAATTGAAAATAAAGCCACTAATCTAGTGATAAGAGATTTGGGTAAGAGATCTGGGTAGTTTGTATTTAGTTTGTATTTAGATTATGTGTTCAATTTCTATTGATGTATTCCAATTGGAAACCATTAATTACCACTTAAAAGAAGTGAGGAAAGAAATGAATGAAGATTACGTACCTTGTAGAGGACAACATATTGTGCACTGAGTCGGAGAAAGCGGAGGACTGGGAGGGTGAGGCTATCGAGGGTGCTGATGCGACCAGCCCTTGGGTTGTAGAGATCTGCCCGTGAAGGCCTTGCAATGTTCTCCACAAGCTTCAATGTGCATATACTTTCTTCCAACCCATTTGAATTTCCCTTTCCTTTTCCCCTGCCTCCTTGTTCTTGTTGTTCCTCTTCCTCTTCCTCCTCCTCCTTTCTTGGCCGCCGCCGCTGCCTGTGCTCTCTAGTTACAGTTTCTCGCTCCTCCTCCTCCACCTCTTCCTCCTCTTGTCCACCTCTTGGACGTCGATGCTTTCTGGAGCGTGGTTCATCCTCCTCCCCCTCCTCTTCTTCCTCTTCTTCCTCCTGGCCTTCTTTCCAGGTAGGGCTTACAACGCTAAGACCTTCCCTCACTTTAACAATTTGCTTCTTTTCTTCATCTGGAGATTGAAGTTTATCTGCTATCTCCTCTTCCACACTCAACGCTTGTGCTAAAAAGCGTTTGGGGAATCCGCTAAGCACGTTTCCACCTTCATCCTCCTCTTCCTGCTCCTTCCCTTGTTGTTTACCTTGTGTCCCTGGAAGCTGTGTATCCGGATTCCCAGCAAGATAAAACACCTGGGAAATAAAATAAAATAATTAGAAAACAATCAAAACAAATAAACTTTACTATATATATGAGATTAATGCTAGAAGATAATCTCACATGAACATATAGGAAATAAAATTATTTAGAAGATGAGAAATATATATATTAAAATTAGTTGAATACTTACTCTAGGGATAGCGTCAAGCTGGTTAGCGAAGTTGTTGGTGTCAATAAGAGCAATGGCAACAACACGTCGATCACCGTAGTTATAAGACCAGTAAGGAATGCCAGGTGGAATTGCGATGATGTCACCTTGTTTGAAGTGACGAATCTTCTGGTGTCTGTCCAGTTGTATTTTCCTTCGTCCTTGTCCAGATTGTGAATGTGCCTCTTCATATGTCTCACTACAACCTGGTATTGTAATTCCAATTGCTCCTTCCCCTGTTACATTAATCACATTAATTAATTAATATGCATGTACGTACGAAAGGGAACATTCGAATAATATAATGTTTTATATATATATATATATATATATCTTACATAAATTTATATATATTAATGAAAAGAATGAATTAAAGAACCTTCGGCGATCAAAACTAATTGTGGAGCAGGTGTGTATGATGGCAAGTGAAGGCCTCTAGGGTTGAGAGTGCGTTTTACAACAACGACACCAGCGCATTGTAGCTCACGGTGCTTGGAACTCCATGTTTCGATGGAACCACCTTCGGATTCGACACGGTTATCAGGTTCCAATGCATTGATTTTGTCGAGCTGGCACTCGTTGAGCTTGTGGAACAGAGCGAAGCAGGAACTGGTGAAGAATAGAAAGCATAGTGAAAGTGAGAGTAGAAAAGGCTTTGCCATTGTGAATGAATGAATGAATAACCTTGAGCTGGTGTAATGGGGAACCTGAGAAGTGGTGATTTATAGGGAAGAGAGAAGGGTGAAGGGAGGGACACGTCAATGAAGGTGAGTGACACTCTTCAGCCATGCATGGCTATCAACCCTAATTTCTTACACCTCATAAGGTTTGTGAGGTGCAGGTGGCTTCATTCTTTTAAATGATTCAGTGTAATTTATTTGTTTGTATATGCTTCGTTCATATCTTGAATTCCCTGCGCCAAAATAAGAGGGACCCTGCATGGTCTACCTCTGTAGATTCTCCGCGTCTCTCTGTATTATGACATATTTAATTATTTGGGAAAACTATTCTCATCTTACGTGAGATTAATTTTTTTTCTCACACACTCTTGGATAACTCGGCCTTTTTTTTTTTTTCAAATGGTGAGACCCGTATATTTGTCTCTATGGCATGAGATAACTTATCTCCTTTAATATGATATTAATAACACCCTAATTATTTTTACTGTCTTGAGAATCCCTCTAAATTTCAACGCTCTTAATTACATAAAAAAATATCACTTTACTCCTGTATCAAAATATTTCACCTAATTGCCCCTATTTGATCGTTAACCACACAATATACTCCGGTACAGGATCTTATATTCGAGCAAATCAAGTGTCATGAATTTATACTTGAGTATATTGCCCAGATACTCGAGTATTTGTTGTTCCACGCAATTATTCGAATATAGGGGCATGTACTTGAGTAAATGTTCAAAAAAAAATTCTATTGAAATTTTTCAACACGTAGCTCTCGAAAAGTCATATGGAATAAAAAAACATCGATCTGATTCGGATACTCGAGTCAGAAGTTATGACATTCTGAAGTTTTATTCTAAAATTTCCAAAATTTTGTAATGCCGATTGATTTTGTGATACCCACAAAGCTCCTCATCAGGTTACTCAAGTCAAGTCCTATATTATGGATATGTGAGTATAGAAACTTGTTTGATCCAAAAATTCTTGTGAAAAAAATTTAACCGTAAAACTTCGGAAGGCCATAACTTTTGACTTGGTTGTCCGAATCAGGTATTTTTTTTATTCTACATAACTTTTCGAGAACTACATATTGGCAAATTTCCAAAAGATTATTTGTTAGTGTTAGAAAGTATGTCAAACAGGGCTCAAAGTAACATTTTTTGAGTAATTTTTTGGGCCAAATCTCCTATGAAGTTTTACAATAAAATTCACCCGAGTCAAGTCCAATATTATGAATATATGACTATAGAAACTTGTTTGATCCAAGAGTTATGACCTTCCGAAGTTTTACAGTTAAATTTTTTTCCACGAGATTTTTTTGATCAAACAAGTTTCTATAATTATATACTCATAATATTGAACTTGACTCGAGTAACCTGAGGAGGATCTTTGTGGGTATTACAAAACCTATTAGCATTATAAAATTTTGAATATTTTAGAGTAAAAATTCAGAAGGCCATAACTTTTGATTCGAGTGTCTGAATCAGGTGCTTTTTTTTATTCCACATATATTTTCGAGAGCTACACGTTAAAAAATTCCTGTAGGAAATTTTTTGAACATTTACTCAAGTACAATCCGATAATTGGAGTATATTGCGTGAAACAGAAAATACTCGAGTATCAAGACCATATACTTGAGTACAAATTTGTGACACTTGATTTACTCAAGTATAAGGTCCTGTACTCGAGTATATTGAGTGGTCAATAGTCAAATATATAAGAGCAGATAGATGAAATATTTTGATACAGGAACAAAGTGATATTTTTTATGTAATTAACGAGACAATAGTTAAATAGCCAAATTTCAACTCTTATACATTACCGTTTATGTAAGGTCCTATTGTAATTAAATAGTGATGTAATAGATTATAAAAAAAAAATAGTGATGTAATTTGTTACTTTTAGATGTGCTCAACTTTAATTATTTTATATCCTTTTCCCTTTTAATTTTTTGTCACATTATATTTAGTGGCCAGGATTAATTGAGTTTGAGATATACGTGCATGTCTATTGTCTAGCTAGCTAAGTTATAAGGGCACTCAATAATAGTCGCTGAGACCGAGAGACACGTAGGAGAAGATGACTACATGCAGTGTTCCCATTTCCTCACTTATTTTATTAGGCTAGTGGATTTGAGCTACAGTCCAAGAAATGCCGAGGTGTCGATTTTATGCGCAATTGAGAGATCGGTGATTCTAGCTAACTATTAATCTGAGAGATCGGTCTAGGAAATGCTGAAAAAAACAAGAGTTTCTTAATCCGAAATCCGATTATATAATATAAGAGATTACTGTTTCTCATATGTTATTTCCTACACATGTATATGGGGTTCATGTATGGCATGTAAAGAAAAAAAAATATAAATCTTATATATATATATATATATATATATATATATATATATATATAGAGGATCCTTTGACACCAGTGTCAAATTTGAAATTTGACACTTCATCTGAGAGTCATTAGATCAAAAAAGATCAACGATGTCAGATGGTTACAAATCAGAGTCGTTGACACTGGTGTCAAATGATCCTACCTCACACATATATATATATATATATATATATATATGAAAAAAAATATTTCTTAAGCAGTTTGAGATATATTTATCTCCGTCCACCTCAAAATTATTTCGTTTTATTTATTTATTTTCTTATATTAATTGATTCACTTTTGAATGGTTATGATTCTTTTTTTCTCTCTCTTCGGTTATTACCATTCATCCATCTTTGTATACGGTTATGATTTAATAATCGGAGATAAAATAATCTCAAGCTTGAGAAACGATAAGCCTTACATATACACACACACACACATATATATATAGAGGTAGGATCCTTTGACACCAGTGTCAAATTTCAATTTTGACACTTCATCTCAGAACCGTTAGATCAAAAAAAATTAATGACTCTGATTTGCAAGCATGTGACACCATTGATCTTCTTTGATGTAATGGCTCTGAGATGAGGTGTCAAAATTGAAATTTGACACCGGTGTCAAAGGATCCTACCTTATATATATATATATATATATATATATATATATATATATATATATATATATATAGGGGAGGGATCATTTGACTCCAGAGTAAGATTTAAAAGTCTTACTCCTCATCCCAGCTCTTGATTTCCGTTCATCCAACGGTTAACATTTAATAAGTAACAACAATTAATTAATTATTAATTTTAAATAAATGCTAGCCGTTGGATGAACGGAAATCAAGGGCTGGGATGAGGAGTAAGACTTTTAAATCTTACTCTGGAGTCAAATGATCCCTCCCCATAATATATATATATATATATATATATATATATATATATATATATATATATATATATATATAGAGGTAGGATCCTTTCACACTGGTGTCAAATTTCAATTTTGACACCTCATCTCAGAACCGTTAGATAAAAAAAAATCAATGACTCTGATTTGCAAGCATGTGACACCATTGATCTTCTTTGATCTAATGGCTCTGAGATGAGGTGTCAAAATTGAAATTTGACACCGGTGTCAAAGGATCCTACCTCATATATATATATATATATAGGATAATAATTTTTTATGCAACATTAGAAAAGTATTAATTTTTACACTCACATTTTCTAAATGGATCCCACAATATTTTTTTTCTCTAACCTCCAACTTTTTTCTCTTTCCTATTTATTGTTTGAATAGGAGATAATACTTTTTCTTATGTAATATAAGAAAAATATTACCCATATATATATATATATATATATATATATATATATATATATATATATATATATATATATATATATATATATATATATATATATATATATATGGGAAGGGTTATACTTACCACCAACTAAACTTTCCACCCTTACAATCAATCTAATCACCGTTAGATTAGAATGAAATCTAATGGTGATTAGTTATCCATTATAATCTTAATTTTTTCTCTCACATCCCCTCTCTGTCTGCCTCTTTTTTTTTTTTATGTTTTCATCCCATCTTTGTCTCTCTCTAGGTTTAGTAAATGCACAATAGGGGTCGCCATCATTTTGTTTTGAGTGCTTCAAAAGCAATAACATCAAATTGAGTAATAAAAAATTAAATACATTTTTAAATAAGATTAACGAAAGACTTAACAAATTTTTCATTGCCTTTGACAAACCCACAATAACAACCTATGTGTCCAAAGATACCTCTCAAGCTCCTAATGGTTCAAGGAGCAGGCCATTGTTGTATACTCTTAATCTTCTTAGGATCCATGGACATTCTCAGTTTGGATATTATGTTGCCCAAGTATCGAAATCATTTCTCCTTCAAGGTGTTGGAAGCCTTTACCACAAATGCTTTAGAGTTTTTTTTTTTTAATATACTCATCCATTATCCTTCCTTGCCTAAAAGTGGCAAGGCTCTCATATATGTTTCCTAGAGTTTGATCTCTAATCTCTAAATTGTTAAATCAATGCTGCCATTGAACCTTCCAAATATAGAGAGAGAGAGAGAGACAAAGGCAGACAAAGAGGGGATGAAAACCTAGAGAGAGAGGGGCAGACAAAGAGGTGATGAAAACCTAGAGAGAGAAAACCTAGAGAGAGAGTGAGGCAGACATAGAGGGGATGAAAACCTAGAGAGAGAGAGAGGCAGACAAAGAGCGGATGCAAGAGAAAAAAATTAAGATTATAAGGGGTAACTAATCACCGTTAGATTTAATTTTAATCTAACGGTGATTAGATTGGTTGTAAGGGTGGTAAGTTTAGCTGGTGGCAAATATAACCCTCCTCTATATATATAATAAGGGATAAGTTATTTTACCTACTTATTTTTTTTGTCTATATTTGTTTATCACTTTTCAATATTATTAGATCAAAATCCCAACTATTATATTATTTCTCTCTTCTATTGAAATTCTGATTTAATGTTATTGGATAGTGATGGGTAAAAATAGAAAGAAAAAAAAAGTAGATTAAATAACTTAACTCATATAATAGATAAAATTATTTTATATAATATGAGAAATATTAATAAAAAAATAAGTGTTACTAGTTCAAAGAATTGGTTAATGATACACTAGACAACAAGCAAATAAATGTTGGATACCTTTTGGATGGCCGAGCCCATCTCCGTACACAAAGGGTCAACCCAATCCACCAAACACAGAACTTTTTATGGTCCAGGAGCATCTCAACCCATTGAATTTAAAGGTGGAAAGAAAAACAGAAAAAAAGTGGAGAAGAAATCAACGTTCAAGATTATTCCAGGAGTAGGAAAATTCTTACAGTTGGAAAACTTCTTACACTACGATAATACAAGAATTTTTCGTCAAATACACCTTACTAGCATCGACCGAACGCCCACTGAAATGACTAATGTATATGTTAATTAGCATCAACATATCACTAATAATAAGAAAATTGTAGATTCACCTAAAACGAAACGATTAAGAAAATTTATAATTTCGGGAAAGTCTTAGCCCTTATTTTTAAGCACATACTAGTATTTAGGGAAACCTTCTCATCAAACTTGAAAATCCCACCCCACTTTCTCTCACTAAGATTATAAATAAGTGAAACTTACGTGGTATTAATAATAAAAAAGTGGGGATGAATATGATTTAAAAAAAATAATAATAGTGGATGATGGATTGTGTGCCCAATACTACAACAAGAGCTATGTTGCACTGACATCGACATGAAATACGGAATACGACACGACACTCTGACACGTTAATTCCAAAAAATGTTAAATTTCAACACGTTAGGACACGTTTTGATATTATATAATATTTTTAATTTATGTAGTATACATTATGTTTAATATTCAATAATTTAACAAAAAAATAAAACTAAACGTATAATACCCATCAATTTTGCAAAGAAACATAAGATATCCCAATGTTTATATTAAACTCAATAAAATAGTAATCGTAATCCAACGAATCTAATAGTTGGGACTCAAAATGCAACGCAACGTAATCTTTGAAACTTTTTTGAGTCTTTGCAACGAATATTGGAGTGTCAGAAAGTGTCAGAGTGTCGGTGAGTGTCGGACACGACACATCAGGGATTTTGAAGTGTCGGTGCTTCATATAACAAGAGTACTGAAAAAAATTCTCCACCAAAAAAAAGAAGAATACTGAATTTTTTTCCAAAATTGGAGTCAATTGATGGTGTTATTAAAAGGGCTTTATTAATCTCATGCAATAGGAGAGAAGTTCTCTCATGTTATAGAGACAATCATGTGTAGGACCCACCCATTTATAGAGAAAGAAAAAAAAAATAAAAAAGTAACACGGAAATTGATATATGTGTAGGAAAGAAAAACACTCTCCTACAACATAAGTATATATTTTCCCTTATTAAAATTTTCCCCGAGAAAATCTAGTTTAGTGGTTGTGTGTGCCCTGATTTTTCATTTCCTTTATACCACTATCATAAAAAAAAAAGGAGAAATAGTTGTCTTATATTGCATATTCATAAAATTTTATGCTCATTTTTTCATTTTTCTATTTTTTTTTAAATTGTGGACCCCACAATTTTATTTCACCCATATAAAATATCAATTTTATGTGACATAAGATTAATAACTCCCTAAAAAAAATGCCTGCTAACACATTCTATTACACTATCTTTTCAACATTACTTAAATTCACCCAATAATAAAAATAAGATATTGTTATGGGCATCCTATCGAGACAGCTAAGCAGCTCATATTCTAGAAGGCTCAAATAAGGCTAACAGCTAAGAGGGAATTAAGGAAATATTCCTTAACTATATTAATCCTATTACGGCGGCAATAGATCAACAATTGGACCTCCAATACTCTTAAGCGTCCCAAAAATCCGCTCCTTCCAGGTAACCCATCTATAAATAAAGGGTTAAACCAATAAGGTACACACTCCAAATCCTCTGTCTTTGTCACTGTGCACACACCCCACGTCTTGACTATGTGTTATGTTATAGTGCACAGTGATCTGTATCTTTAGGATATTTCTCCTACAGAGAGGACAAACAGATCCAATATTAAATTACCAATTTCTAATTCGACATATCTATTTATCATATGGTAACAGATATCAAAAAATATATTACCAGCATTCATCTACAAACATTGGGAAATGCATGAAGATGTAGGTGTATTGAGTCTATTGTAACAATCAGATTTTATTTTCATCTTTTATAGTTTGTATTTTTCCTATTTTACAATTTTTACCGAGACACTGCTGTGATAAATTTTCCATTTTGATGATGCAACCATTTCTTTGCATTTTGCATTTTGCATTTTGATTACGTTCTTGTCTATCTGAATGTAAACAAGTTATCCCATAAAAAAATTTCTCCAACTAATACAGAAGATCAAGGACCTGTAGTACGTGATGCAGGACTTGAATAAATCAAACTTACGAGACATAACAAAAAAATTTCTATTCCATTAATTCATGACTTTCAGGTTCAAATGTTATAAAAAAAAAAAAAAACATTAGAAACACGTAGATGTATGTATAGGCAATCAATTCTAGCAGACATGAACTAACTTGTGAATTCAGCCAGCAATTTCATGTTTGTAGCTTCTGGCTCACTGATTGCGAAGAATATAAAATGTCTTCAAATCAAGTGGAAGATGGTAACATTTGTTACTATAGCAAGATGAACATGGGAACAGTGGTTCTGGTTTTAGATCTATAGAACATTTTCTTCTTCTTGAAGGTCCCATTTTCAACTCTTATCACTATCTTCCCAGGTTCATTGATGTAAAAGGAGTTTCTGGTGCTTTCACCCACTATATTTTGGTTTTGCAGTAATATATTGTATGAGCCTTCATCATCTGGAATGAACTCTTCCTTGTAGGACACATCCCATCCAATCACAGTTACATCCCACATTACGGTCACTCCAGGCTAGACACATTGCAAAATCAAATTAGAACAAAGCAAACAATGTCCAACATGGTAAATAATAACATGTTTTAGGTGCATTCAATTTGAAACCCCAAAAAAGAAAAAAAAGAAAAAAATCATGTTGAGCACCTCATTGACAGGAAATTCAACTCTAGAAACTGTATTTCCTTTGATTTTAAGCTCTAAAACTTTATCAGCAGGAGAGAAATCTTGATCATTTTCCCTCTTTAGACCACCATATTCAGCTGGAAGATGATCTGGGGCTATAAACCTTTACAAGTCACAAAGTTAGCAGTAGTTTAATAAGATAAGATTCAGAGAATGGGACACTAAGGTTCATGTTAAGCATGCATACTTTAGAAGTGCCTGTGTGGCCTTTTGTGGTCTAGCTAATATGAACTTCTTTTTACTTCTCTGATTCATGAACCTTGAGAATAGCACTTGAGACGTGTAGAACCAAAATGGAGCATTTACTACAATCTGCAAATCGAAAAGAAAAGGGAGAAATATCAACCATTCTGTAATTCCAATTTTAATTAAAGTCTTAACCACTAAGTTGTACTTTTTATATACTAACATTTTTGTAAATGATCTCAGGATAATAGTTCTGAAGCAGTTCCAGAGCTTTTCTGGTGAATGTGTTAAGCTCCTTCATTCCTTGCATTGATGTGTTCTTTAAATCATAAATCTGAATAATAGAGTCCACCCCTCCATCTCTAAAGCATAGCTTCTTTATAGCCCTTTCCATCAATTGAAACCTCCACCTCAAAAACTTGTCACGTTTCTGTTGTGTTCCAAAGGTTTGCTTATACAAGACCTTGTCTCTGGAAACCCCACTAACGTAATAACACACAGGACGACCTTCCCTATCCCTACTATTTAAGAACCCAACATTCTCAAACTCAGAACCCAAATCCTCATCAATGATTCCATCAATGTTGTTCTCACTTCGCCATATCATTGTCGTCTGTAGCATGTGAAATGCATCATTAACCTTGAAATCTTTGGCTTTCAAGAATTTCCTCAAGACAATATCAGTACCTTCATGAGCCTTGCTTGGCAATAAAGGGACACCCCAGAGAGTAATATCTCTGAGTTGTTCCCTCTTCAATGATGTGAGTTTCTCATGTGGTTCTTCCCCTAACAAGTAGTTTCCAAGAATGGCATCCTCAACCTTGCAACGGAATTCCAACAATGACTTCTTTATCTTAAGCTTGATTTCAGCAGGACTTGGGATTCTTCCATCTCCTCCCTGGGTTGACAACTCGAGATCTTCTTGATCACAATCATGGTCTTCTTCTTGGGGTCTTTCCTTATCATCAACAGGGTCTTGATCTTTTAGACTTTTCTCATTATTTTCAATGACCCCAACAAGGGTCTTCTTCACATTTTCGTCATTGCATTCATCGGTATCGTTCATGTTTGTTGGTTGTTATGGCCACAACCCTGAAGTATCCTCCGCAATGCTCAAGTTTTCCGGCACCGAGCATATGCCGGAAAACTGGAACATGGAAGGGGGTGGACAGGGAGGAGAGGAGAGGAGAAAAAAGGTGGCCTTACATGGAAGGGGAGGGGGAAAGTAGATAATGTTGAGTGATGATGGATTCAATTCCCTGAATTGACGATTCTCAACCGTTAGTTGAGTGGCGCTTAATATAGAGTTTGTGTGTGTACGTGCGTTGGCGTAAAGCTTGGTTTCATTGCCAAATCTTAATATGTTAGGATGATTTATATAACGCGTTGGCATGGTGCGCGAGAGGCCAACGCAACTTAATCAATCCACAGCAAAATCAAATGTTGGCGTGACAATGAACTATTAGCCTCTTTGTGTTTGGTTTATAGCTTAGAATTTTAAAATCAATGTTTAAACAAAAGCTGCAAAAAGACAGGTTTTTTCCCCTAAATTAAGATTTGGGGACCAAACATGCACACTACATTAGTGAATATCCCACTTCATCTTCTAAGTTGGACCTAACCATTATGCACGCAGAAAAATATATAGATGATGGTGTCACAGTTTAATTCTATATGATGAAGGTCCTAAATTTCTAGAGATGTACTCGAATGCCTAATTTTTATATAAAGAATGATTGGTTCAGCCACGTCAACTTTGAAATAACAATTATTTACAGCTCTAAATTAAAGCATAATTTCTTCATTTATTAAAATAGGATAGGAATAAAATTCAACATCAAAAACTTCAACTAAACTTTCTTATGCAAATTTTCAAAAAAAAAAAAGTTTCTTTATATAACGATACAGAAAGGTTGACAGTAAATTCCAAGATTATTAAATTTCTCTTCAACTAAAAATACAGTGACGAAGGTTAAATTTTAGCTGATGGATTAGTATACATGTGGAGAAAAAAGAGATGAAAAGCATTAGAGTTAAATTAATTCATTATTATGTTGATAAATATTACATTTGTTAAATTCATTTGCACATAATAACTTTCATGTTCCATAAAATATACATTATATTTCACAAGAAAAAACAGTGAGCAATGAAGTCGTGCAATTGATAAATGTTTCACCTATTGAGCGAGCCCACTACAGACTTCGCCTCTTCTTCCATATAGACTAAATTCGTAAATATGCTTAAATTCTTGTGCCCGTTTGACTTTTACGGGAACTGTAAGTAGCATAAATGTGAAGATGAAAGTCAGGGCAGAGAAAAAAGTTCAATGAATAAAATACAATTAAAAAACGAATATTTAGACATCGAGCTACTGCATCTACATGGCATTTGCAGTGACAAAGGGAGTCTCCTGCGTCGAAGTCCTATTTACAATAATTTTAAAAAAGAACCCAACCGGTAACTTAAACAAACGAAATCGACAAAAGGGATGATAATGAGATACAGATACAAGTTCGGCCATCTTTAAACAAGAAATAAAAATGCAACCTATCTATGTACATAGCAGGCAGCTTATCAACTGTACCCTCCTATGAATAAATTTTAGGCCTCCCGGTATTTAGTCAGATCAAATGTGAGAGTTCTCGAACAGCTGCAAAAAGCAAAAACATTGTACATCATGTAAACCGGGTAGATACACGAGATTTATGCCATCAACATACCGAAAAGAAAGGGCAAAATGATAATATAAAAATCAAATACAATGTGAAGAAACTCACCCTCTTTCGGAGTCCCTGTAAACCCCAACTAACGCTTCAGCTTTGTCATAAAAGCTGTCTTTCAATGAAATCACGATACTCTGAAAACCACTTCCACCATCAGCATCCTGACTAGCTCTCGTTCCTTCACAAGATTTTGTACGAATAAAGCCAGCAACCTTAGCAACATTCAAGTTGTCCAATGCAGCATCAACTTCATCCAAAATGAAAAACGGTGAAGGCTTATAGCTGAAACAAGAGGCAAGTAGGGAACCACGTTAATGGAACATGCTGATCAAAACTCGGGGAAATTACTTTATGCGAGATGTGTCAGTATATTGCTTAGATAAGACTATTATTATAACTAAAAACCAGAAAGACACTCTTGTTCAAATCTGTTAGAGAATAGTATAAACCATTAAAAAACTCTCACCCACCAGCTTAAGCTTTTGGGCTGAATTGGTTCTTTACATGGTATCAAAACCTCGTATCTTGGGTTCGATTCTCACCGCCCCCCACTTTCTCTGTGGAGTTTTCTTAGCACAGATAGGTGGGTCTGTGCATTGTCTACCCTTCAAGCTCAGTGGGCTCTCATGTGAGGGGGCGTGTTAGAGAATAGTATAAACCATTAAAAAGCCCTCACCCACCAGCTTAAGTTTTTGGATTGAATTGATTCTTGATAAAATCTAAGTTTGAAAAAATGCTTAAGTTACTTAAAGATCCATACCTTAAGGGTGCACCTCTGCATATAGGTAGGGGTAGGGGTATTAGTTTAACAAGTACAAGCAATTCTATACCTGTGGATGGAGAATAGCAACGCAAGTGCAGCAACAGTCTTTTCTCCACCAGATAACAGCTCCATATCACGGAAGCGCTTTGTTGGAGGCATAGCAGTGTACTTGATGCCATGTAGAAATGGATCATCTTCATTTTCCAAGTTTAAGTATGCTGTTCCACCCAGAGGATGTGTGTTGCTCTTTGTAAGTTGTTTGTAAATTTTATCTATATTACCAGATATATGGTTGAAAGCATCCATGAACAACTCATACCTGTATTCAACACAAAAACTTTGGCATCACCAAAGGCAGATGGGATGCACAATAGCAAATACACATATTTCAAATTTCAAAACGAGCTTGGTAGAAACATCTCTCAACCCTTATCCGTAAAAGTGATATTATCAAATAATCAAGCTGACCAGGAGCTGATTTAACTTTTAATAGGAATCTTTTAACATGAGAACATATTTTCTGGATTCTATTATGTGAAGTTACCATCACAGTTCTGAAGGGTCATAAAGGTTCTTTTGGATTCGATTATGCGATGCCAAAGTAGCTAATGACAGAAAGCGGTGCAGAGTAACATACTTAAAAAGTGTAAAACACAAAATCATCCTAAAAGTTTTTAATTTTGTACCATAAATAATTGAACAATAGAGTTTCAATACTCAAAATTTAAGAAAAATTCATTATTCATACCAGTCAAAATGTTTTAAACTACTCTAATAACGTCTTCAAAGCACAACCAAATAAGCAAGTAAAAAGAAAGATAGTTTTACTTATGGACAGTGAAACCAAATACCAAAACAACGGACATTTATGTCAATTCATTTCTGAATAAATTTTCTGCTCAGAAAAAAATAGTTTTATTAAATAAAAGTTCACATTAGGGCACAAGGAACACAGCTGGGCATGAATTGTGTGAAACAGAACAGCAGAAGACTTCTTCAAGAGGCTATGGTTGAAACAGAGTTAAACCAGCCACAGCAAAATGTGGAGTAAATTCTGGCGTTCAGTGTGCCAGCCAGATCCACTATGGGCTTTCCAATCAAGAGACTAGATAGACCAGATCTAAACCAAAAACCCTAATAGCAGCCACTATGGACACCATTCATGTCCGTGGAGCACCACAATTGAGGTACCACTTTGCTAAATTGATCCACCCTGCTCTGGCCGATATTGACTACTCTGATGCTAAGCTAGATTATAACAAAACTGCATACACAGATAGTAACTATTCCCACAATCAATAAATCATAGTAGTAAATATGTTTTGAAACTTGAGATATATGGTTCACATTCTCATAAGATGAGCTAAAAGTGTTTCATATCTACATGTCTATCAATAGAGTAAGATAAAACTATCATGCAATTCAAACACAGATTTGCTTTTAAACTCCTCTTGATGTCAGTATTCCGTCTGCTCCATTTAAATAATCATACATTTTAAAAAAAATCTAAGAATCAACTTCACCTGCACTCCTGTACTTACTTTACAAGAAGGGCTTCCCCTTCCAAACCGATATAACACTGAATTACCCATGCTCATGTAATAGAATATGTATTGTATGGTATAGTAGAGCATTACACCATTTGCTTAAAATTGATAAATTACACTCAGTTCAGCACAGCCTCACTTGTTAAAAAGTACAACTCACTTCTACAAACAACTGGCCATTTCATTTTTCTTTTCACGTTTCCCTATGTAATTTTATGTTAAGACATTAACGTGTCCCACCTAAATCATGCATGCTTAGAATTATTGCTTATGTACTAATATTATAGATAAGACATGTACTGTCGAAAGGAACAAAAACAACTTGTACCTCCTCTGCTTAACTGCATTGAATCTTTCCGCTTTTTCCTTCTCCTCTTTCCTGACAGCTTCAAACTCTTCAGTTACAGCTCTTTCTTTTTCTAGCAGAGCCTCATATTGGTCCAATGCCTTCAAATTTGGTGCTGTTCTTTCCATCTCAGATATCAATGCATCCATTTTTTGCTTAAATTCTACCTCAATTTTATCCCTGTCAGAGTGTCTCCTATCTTTCAGTGCCCTACTTAGCTGATCAAAGTCAAAAACTAGACCTGGTGTTGAGCTACCAGTATCCATAGGATCTGATACGGTTGGAAGGATAATTTGTTCTAGTTCACACTTCTCTAATATTTCCTGCTTTTGCAGGATCAACTGTTCAATCTGTGCCTCCTGTAAAGACACTAAAGATTTTGTTGGCTATCTATAAATTATGCTTGTAAGTTACACAAGAGACAAGAATTATTGCCCATCTAACCTTGGAGTTTATCAGACGATTAAGTTTGGATATGTTTGTTGTGGCTGCAGAAGCCCTCTTCTTCCATTCTTGGATTTCCTTTTCACAATCTTCTGACTTTGATTTCCACTCTTCAAAAGTAGAAAGAAAACAAAGAAACAATAAGACTACCGAGGCAGAAAAAATAAAAAACAAATTGAAGTGATACACAACCAACCCTAAACCCTGATAACCAACCCTTCACCCCAATAACATCCCCCAACCCTAAAGAGGAAGGGAAAAAAAAAGAGCAAATCCAAAGAAATGCAATTAAATAATGTTGTGTCTATATCATAAAGAAAACACAAGTTGCGCCAAATATACCTTTAGCTTCTTCCTTAAACTGATTAATCTCTTCAGTAGCTTTCTCGGCTGCTTTCTTTGCTTCAGCCTCTTTATTCTGTACCCGTTTCAAATCATTCTCTAAAGAACTTAGAGAAGATTCCAGTTCTTGAATTCGTGAACTCACGTCCCGATTTTGCTCATATTCCAACCTGTAAATCGACCAATACAAAGGAATGAAAAACAGAAATAACACAGGTATATTGATTCACAAGGTTTCGAAATACAAACTCCAATATCCAGAAAATAACACAATACAGAAATAAATGAATTACAAGCTTAATAAAAGAATTAATAATAGAGCCGTTCGAGGAGCTCTGCAATCCTCCAAAAAGACTTCTGAATTTCCACTATGCTCCCATCAGAATGCACCACCTCTATTTAACAAGTTTCCATGCTAATTCCATTCGATCAGTTATCCACATCAGCACTCAACACTTGCCCATTTGCACCTGCTTTGGCTGTAAGAATATTCTCTTGTAACAAACTTAGTGCTGACTCAGCACTAAGTGGTAGTGATTTCCTGTATCTTTTCCTAGTGTACACTTTTAGGAAATGACTATGGTAATGATGCCATTTCTGGACTGCAAAAACTATGGCCATAAGCTCCTTTTCGTATACTGATTTAGTAAGTGCTATAGGGGAAAAAGCTTGACTGATATAAGCGATGGGTCTGTTTTCTTGCATCAGGACAGCAACCATCCCTTTCCCTGGAAGCATCAGTAACCACCATGCATGTCTTAGTAAAATTAGGGAAAGCCAAAACAGGAATTGTACACATTGCCTCCTTTAAAGCAGAAAAGGCAGTTTGCGCCTCAGCGTACCAACAAAACCTGTCCTTCTTGAGCAGTTCAGTGAGGGGCTGAGCTAATTTTCCATATCCTTCGACAAATTTCCTATAGCACCAATCCCAAAGTTCCACGCAACCCCTTTAAATCCTTGGGAACTGGCCATTCTTTCATTGCTTGAATTTTTTTAGGATCAGCATGAACCCCTTTTCAGAGATAATATGCCCCACATACTTCACTTGTGACCTCCCAAAGCAGCATTTTTTATTAGCTTTTAACTGATGCTGCCTTCGTGCTTTCAAACACCAGCCTTAGATGTTCAACATGAGAGATTCTGTCTTTAATAAAAATGAGGATGTCATCAAAAAATACCAAAGAAGAAATTTCCTCAGGTACGATTTGAGTACTTCGTTCATTAAGGATTGGAACGTGGAAGGGGCATTCGTTAATCCAAAAGGCATAACTACATATTCGTAGTGGCCTTCATGGGTTTTGTAAAGAACCTTGGGATACACCACCCCAAAAGCTAGCTCAAAGGGTGGGAGTGCCCAAGGCATTATAAACTCCACATTAGTTGCACATACAACCAATGTGGGACTATATATCTCAACACGCCCCCTCACACAAGAGCCCATTGGGCTTGAAGAGTGGAGATGCAACAGGCCCAGTCTACCTGTGCTAAGAAATTCCACAAGAGAAAATGAGGGACGGCGATGCTCTGATACCATGTAAAGAACCTTGGGATACCCCACCCCAAAAGCTAGCTCAAAGGGTGGGAGTGCCCAAGGCCTTATAAACTCCACATTAGTTGCACATACAACCAATGTGGGACTATATATCTCAACAGGTTCTAACAGCGGTTTTATCAATGTCAGCCTCCCTCATTAGGATCTGATTGAACCCAGATTTCAAATCCAGTTTAGAAAATAAGCTAGAGCCCTCTAACTCATCTAGCAATTCCTCGATAATGAGAATGGGAAATTTATCTGGTACTGTTAATTTATTGAGGGCCCTATAATTGACACAAACCCTCCAACTATCATCTTTCTTTTTCACTAAAATTGCTGGACTAGAATACGGACTATTGCTATGTCTAATCATGCCAAAATCTAACATCTCAAAAACTATTTTCTCAATTTCAACTTTCTGATAATGAGGATACTTGTAGGGGCGCAAATTTGGAATTTGGCTACCTAGCTTCAGATTAACTGCATGGTCCTAACGTCTCTTTGGAGGTAAATTGTTAAAGATATATAAAACCATAAATGTAGCTTCATCCAACAGCTTAAGCTTTTGGGTTGAATTGATTTTTTGCATGGTATCAGAGCCTCGATGTCACTGGTTTGATTCTCATTGCCCCCCATTTAATTAATAATTAATTAAGTCTTGTAGAGTTTCTTAGCACAAGTAGGTAGGCCTAATTAAGTCTTGTAGAGTTTCTTAGCACAAGTAGGTAGGCCTATGCATTGTCCACCATTTAAGCCTAATGGGCTCTCGTGTGAGGGGGCATCTTAGAGGATATATAAAACCATAAATGTAGCTTCATCCAACAATTTAAGCTTTTGGGTTGAAATGGTTCTTTACATAAATCAAAGGGTTTTTGAAACAGATCATCGAACTTAGCCAGCAACTGATTTAATTCTTCCCACTCAGAACCTGAAGCTGCATCTTCTTCTAAACGTGCAGGCATGGCCTCAACCAGAAAACCTTGTCCCTCTTCACTAAGAGCCTTCACCACGGACCTGAAAGAAGTCATGGTTCTAGACAAGGACACCTCGCCCCATAATAATACTTCCCTTCCTTCAAATAGGAACCGTAAAGTAAGCTCCCGGAAATTAGCTTGTATTTCCCCCATGCTACCTAACCAATCAAGCCCTAACACAATGTCCACACTTCCCAAGTCAAATAAAAATAAGTTTTCATGACTTCTACCTTCCTACATACGCCTCTGCAGTTGGAACGATGCCTATCTCCCACCTCTACTTGGAATATGGAAGTGTCTTCCACCTTCAAATTCAGCCTTAGTGCTAGATGATATTGTGGGATGCCCCATTATCAATAAGGATTATGACCTCTTACCCATTAATTTTCCCCCAAAGTTTGAAAATACAGCTAGAGGAAAGGCCTAACAAACTTTGCACCGACAATTGAAGAGCCATCCCCTCATTCCCTTGAGCTTCGTTACTTGCCCCCCACCCCCCCAAAAAAAAAACTATCTTCCAACGCCTCGTCAAGCGGACCACCTTCATCAACAAGGAGGAGATGAACCTAACGGGTGGCGCAACGGTGACCAGGGTTCCACTTAGCGTCGCATTTGAAACATACTCCTCTATTCATCTTATCTTGGATCTCCTCTTGCGTCAAGCGTCGACCTGTGTTCCTACCTCTGTCGTTCGTGGTGTTCACCGCCGTTGTTTGGTTGCTACCCACGAATTTGTGGAGTTAGAGTTAGTGACATCCTTTTGGTTTGTGATTCTGGAAACTTCATTGTTGACTAATCTTGGATTAGTGTTGACAGTCCATGTATTGCGACTATCATATCCAGAATTGGCCTTAACATTGGAGCGATTGGGTCCCGGTCCCATTTCCCCCCGTAATATCCCAATCCTTCAGTAGCCCATGCTAAATTTCTTCTCTCAATTTTTTGGGCCATATTCAGCATTTCTGGTAGGCTGAAATTTGGGCTCATCAATAATGCTTCCCTTATACAGTCTTTAAGCCCATTTAACCAAACCCCCCTAAGAGTCTCTTCATCGACATACCCAAGAATGCCAACCACTCGCTAAAAATTTCTTCTAAACTCAGCAACAGTACCAAGTTGTTTCATGATCAAAAGCTCACTTTGAGGGTTGTCCAACAAATCAGGCTGAAAGCGAGCTATGATGTCCATTCGAAAATCAGCCCTAGTCACCCTTGTTGCCGTTTGAGACCACCAATGGTACCAATCTAGAGCTTCACCTTCAAGAACCACCATGACTACTGGAATCTTCTCATGATCAGTGATGCCATTGATGTAGAAATAATGCTCGACGCATGTCAACCAACCATGGGGACCTTCTCCAAAGAACACTGGGAGCTCAAGCTTTCTCCCAGGTACCTCATGATTGTGGTTCTCAACATATGTTCCTCCGTCTGTCTCCTCCGAATCGCAAAGTCTCCTCCTTGATCTCCCCCTCCGAGAACGACACTAGTTACTGCATCTGGTTGCGACTGTCATAAAGGCATCAAGTCGTCTCAATATTCCAGCATGGTTCTCTTCTGTCCGCCTCAGGCGTTCTTCAATCCACTCAAATCTTTCCTCCATTCTCCTAGTAATAACCATACACAATTCCAATTTCGGATCTATGCTTTGATACCAGTTGATAGAATCAACCAATACCAAGGAATGAAAAACAGAAATAACACTGATATATTGATTCACAAGGTTTTGAAATACAAACTCCAATATCTAGAAAATGACACAATACAGAAATAAATGAATTACAAGCTTAATAAAAGAACTAATAACAGAGCCGTTCGATGAGCTCTGCAATCCTCCCAACAGACTTCTCCACTCCATCCTAAGACAAACTGAACACCAATCTATTTCCCATTCAAAGAATAATTTAGGTAAAAAGGGAAGAAGGAACATACTGATATTTTAATTTTGAAAGTTGGCTACTCAGGTTCAACCTCTCCTCTGCCACATTTTGAGCAACCTTTAGTTGGTTTTCTTCATACTCACGTATGTTTGAAACTCCGACTGACTGACTAAAGTCTTTGTATATCCGATCAGTGATTACATTTATCCTATTCTCCAGCCTAAGTATTTCTCCATTCCTCTTGTCAACAGCATCATTTAACTGCAGAGTGTAAACACCAAGTACCCAGTTAGGTAAACAAGAATACTGCTAACACTAAACAAAGAAATTGCCAATGTCACCTTTTGGAGTTCTGGACTGATACGTTCAATTTCTTCTCTGATGGTCTCTTTTTCTTGGTTCAAATTTGAAAGTTTGTCTTCAATGCTTCGCTGGCAAAAGTTAAAAGCACAAAGAACATGTTAGGCAATCCTAGACCACATGGGACTTATGAATACCATATCAACTATCAAGTCATAGATTCATTAGTCCTTTCCCTACAATGTGGAATTATTTGACGCTCCATCCCTTCGTGAATAAGCATATAACTTATAACCATATGCACACAGAGAGGGAGAGATTGTGCCAGAATACAGAGACATAATAGACATAATTTCCATTGCAAAATAAGTTTTTATAATTATTTCTGACATCTAGATGCACAAAGAAATTATCATAACTTCAAACATCCAAACCTTAAATGAAGTCAGCTCGCCTTTGATTGGTGCATGTTTTCATAAATAAACAAAAAACCATGCAATTCTAACTCTTACTTAAACTCACTATTTTTTTGCCTTGTCATTTATGATCCTATGAGTCAATTACAGTCCTAAAGTTAATTAGAATCATAACAATTTGTAATGTTAACAGCAGAATGTATCTATCAACATACAAATAAGAATGAAAAGATGAAGTTCTCTGTAATACGTTTACTGGAATTGGGGATAAAAGAAATAAAACGATGGTTACAACTAGAGCAATTCGAGAGTGCTCTATTCTCTCCTTCTACTCACTCCTCACTTACTAACTGACTGCCCTTTTTCTCTCACTCATACTCATATAACAACTTCCATTTACCCACACGCGTACTACACCCTTCCTTACCATAACTACCAATTCTTATCATAATTCCCTACCCCACATCAGTTGCCACATCATCCACAATAGCTTCTGCCACGTCAGCCAGAGATCCTCTACTAGCACGCCTACGATATACCTTCATTGGCTTTGTTACAATACTCCCCCCAAATCTTTCACCTTGTCCTCAAGGTGAAATTCGGGAAAACGCCGCACAATGAAAGAAGCTAACTCCCAAGAATTTTCAAAATCAGGTAAATTATGCCATTGAATCAACACCTCAGTGAACCCTTGAGAATTGAGACGCCAGTGCAGCACCTTGAGTGGCTGAACCACTAATTCCCACGAATCAGTCAGCATAGGAGGCAAGGGTTGCACCAATGTGGAAGGCTGGACAGCACCCTTAAGCAAGGACACATGAAAAACAGGATGGACTTTGGATTCCCTAGGCAAATCTAATTTGTACGCAGCAGCCCCAATGCGTTCAACCACCTTGTACGGACCATAAAAACGGGGGCTAAGCTTCTCATTGAGTCTCGTTGCTAAGGACTTCAACCGATATGGCTGCAACTTTAAAAATACCCAGTCACCAGCTTGAAAAATCGCATCGCGACGTTTGACATCAGCATACTGTTTAAAACGACACTGAGCCTGTGCCAAATTGTGGTGCAAATCTTGCAAAATCACATCTCGCTCCTGAAGCAATTTCTCCACAGCATCCAAACGTGAAGGATGATTGCCACTGCGAAGAAGAGTAGGAGCATCCCTACCATATAAGGCCTTAAACGGAGTCATTCCAGCAGATTCATGGTAGTTAGTGTTAAACCAAAATTCCGCCCAATGTAACCAAAGCATCCATTGTTTGGGTCGCGGATGGCAAAAGCAACGAAGGTAAGTTTCCACACACTTATTCATAACCTCTGTCTGACCATTGGATTGCGGATAATACGCGGAAGAGAACTTCAAAGACGTTCCAGCCTTGCGAAACAACTCTCCCCAAAAAGAACTCATGAACAATCAGAGACAATGGATAAAGGAAACCCATGCAAACGCACAATTTCCTTAATGAACAGATTGGCTACCTACTTTGCAGAAAATGGGTGTTTCAGAGCCAAGAAATGAGAGTACTTTGTGAACCGATCAATAACCACCAAGATAGTGTCAAACCCATTAGAAATAGGAAGGCCCCCTATAAAATCCATAGCAATGTCATTCCAAACCTGTGAAGGAATGGGAAGTGGCTGTAATAATCCAGCAGGAGCCAATGTGGAATGCTTGTTGCGTTGACAAATCACACAAGCTGCCACATACGCGTGGATATCCTTGCGCATGCCTTCCCAAAAAACACAATTACTGATGCGCTTGTAAGTCTTATTAAACCCGGAATGCCCTCCAACCACCGAGTCATGAAATTCCTTGAGAATTTTAGGAATCCAAACAGACAACTTAGCCAATACCAAACGGTTTTTATAAAACAGCCGTCCACCTTGCAAAACAAAACCCTCATGAGCCGAAGGGTCAACTAATAACTCTTGAATCACCTTATGAAATCGTGCATCTTGTTGAAGTTCAGTCTGGATTACCTCCCAGCCATCAAACTGCATCTGAGTCATAGCATTAAAACACATTTGTCTAGACAAAGCATCAGCCACAGTGTTTTCCTTACCTGGACGAAACAGAATAGTGAAATCAAAGCCAAATAACTTAGAAACCCACTTTTGTTGATCTTCAGACAGCAACCGTTGGTCAATCAAAAAACACAAGCTTCTTTGATCAGTTCGGATAGTGAAATGACGTCCCATTAGATAATGACGCCATTTATTCACCGCAAAAACAATCGCCATGAGTTCCTTTTCATACACAGACTTAACCAAAGCCCGTTCACTAAATCCACGGCTGAGGAACGCAATAGGCCGATCCTTTTGTAACAACACAGCCCCTACCCCCCTGCCTGACGCATCAGTCTCTACTATAAACTCGTGAGAAAAATCCGGTAAAGCCAAGACTGGAACCGTGGTCATAGCAATTTTCAGCAATTCAAACGAGACTTGTGCCTCCTCATTCCACAAGAACCCATCCTTTTTAAGCAAGGCAGTCAGAGGGCGAGCAATCTTCCCATAATCCTTGACAAACTTGCGGTAGTAACCTGTCAAGCCAAGGAACCCACGTAATCCTTTGACATTACGTGGAACAGGACAATCCATCATAGCTGAAATCTTAGCAGGATCAACCATCACCCCAGCTGTAGTTACTATATGCCCCAAGTACTCGATCTGAGAACGCCCAAATTCACACTTCTTGCGGTTCAGAAAGAGACTATGGTCCTTCATCACTTGAAGAATATCTCGCAAATGGCCAAGATGTGCTTCGGAATCCTTACTGTAAATAAGGATATCATCAAAGAAAACCAAAGCACATTTGCGTAAAAAAGGACGTAATACCTCATTCATGAGAGCCTGGAACGTGGACGGACCATTACACACACCAAAAGGCATCACAAGATATTCGTAATGCCCTTCGTGAGTCCTGAAAGCCGTCTTGGGAATGTCCTCTTCACGCATACGAATCTGATGATAGCCAGACTTAAGATCCAACTTGGAAAATATACAGGCCCCGCCAATTTCATCCAACAACTCATCAATGGCTGGAATCGGGAACTTGTTGGGGACTGTGATTTTATTCAAAACCCTGTAATCGACGCACACACGCCAGCTTCCATCCTTCTTCTTGATGAGAATCACAAGACATGAGTAGGGGCTGGTACTTGGCCGTATATGACCCATAGCTAATAATTCCCCAACTAATTTCTCAATTTCATTCTTCTGGTGGTGTGGGTATTTGTAGGGCCGAATATTGGGAATGGGATTACCAGGGAGTAATTCGATGGCATGATCATGAGAACGGGGAGGAGGCAATCCGGCAGGAACCCGAAACACGGTGTCAAATTCCACCAGTAGATTAGCGAATGCTTCTTCCAACCATTGGGCATGAACTTCTTCTCCATTGTCAACTCGTCCTGCAGGTTGAGGAGCGATGACAAATCCTTCATCAGCAGACTCCAACGTTTTCAGCATGGACTTTAAAGATACGACCGATTTTGATAAGGTTGGGTCCCCTTGTACCAACACCTCACTACCCCCATAGTCAAATCGCAAGGTTAGTTCTCTGAAATTGGCCTTCACTTCTCCCAACATCTTAAGCCAATCCAAACCCAAAACAACATCCACACCACTCAAATCAAAAAGGAACAAATCCAACTTGATGTCCACCCCTTGAATGTGAACCTCAACATCTTTACACACTCCCTGACACTGCACCTTGTGTCCGTCGCCGACTTCCACAACATATTGGGGTGTTGAACTCACGGACAACCCTGTGACGCGAGCAACCTTAGGACTGATGAAGTTACTTGAGGCTCCACAATCAATCAAGACCACCACTTGTTGCTGTGCGATGCGGCCCCATAGCTTGAGAGCTTGGTTCGATGTCAATCCCATGATACTATGCATGGAAAGGTGGAACTCCTTATCAACAGCCCCCTCCAACTGTTCCGAAACCAATAACCCACCTCCGTCATCCTCTCCGTCTTCCTCCTCAATCAAAAGAAGATGGAATTGCTTGTTGTTTTTGCACCTATGGCCCCTTACGAATTTCTCTTGGCAATAAAAGCATTCTCCTTTTGCCATCTTCTCTTGCCACTCTTCATTGGAAAGCCTTCGTGAGTTTGATTTCCCTGAACTCGCGACACTCTCACCCATGCGATGAGGGCTCATATTCTGATTTTGAGATAAGGCTGACCCTTGAGTGGTTCGCACAGGGACGCGTGTCCCTTGCGTACCGACAGCTGGTTTATTTTCAATGTTACGAATAGGGTAACTCGTTTGGGCCTTACTAATGAAATTCGATTGGGCCTTAGTACTGCTCCAGTGATTTGCTCGCCCAATAGAATAGACTTCATTTCTTTCTTCCACGAATTGGGCCAAGTCTATCAACTCAGACAAAGCCATGTCTCGCCCCCTGATGTTTAACTCCACAACTATCTCATCTTTCAGCCCATTTAACCAAATATCACGAAGCATATTAACATCAGCATAGCCCAATGGCCCAGCCACCCTTTCAAACTCTTCCCTGTACTCCTTCACACTGCCATCTTGCATAGCCCAAGTAGCTCCAGGATTTTGACTCTCCCACCACTGAAACCAATGGAGAGCCTTACCCTCCAAAACGATCAAAACCGACGACAATTTCTCCGCCTCTGTGATTCCATTAATGGTGAAATAACGTTCGGCTCGATGGATCCAACCAAAAGCATCTTCCCCATCAAATAACGGTAACTCCAATTTCCGCACAGAATTGTCGTTGTTGCCCGTATTTCCCCCAACGATCCCTCCGTCCGCGCTGCCAGTGCCGCCTCCGTTCGGACCACCAGCTCCGGTTGAGCCTCCATTACCAGTTGGACCGCCATTCGTTCCATTGGATTCTCCATTGGAACCTCCTACTCCCCCATTATCACCGTTTAGACCGCGATCCAGAATCATTCCATTAATAATCCGTCGCAGATCTTCTTGTACCGATTCAGATTGACGAAAACGGAGTTCGATTCCTTCCTCGAAACGTCGCGAACGTTCTTCGCTGTTAGTGAACCATAGAGAAAGCTTTTCCTCCAACGTCGACAAACGATTTTCCATATTCCTCGTCAATACCATATAATGCTCCCAGAATCGGAAGCTTTGATACCAATTGTAATGTTAACAGCAGAATGTATCTATCAACATACAAATAAGAATGAAAAGATGAAGTTCTCTGTAATACGTTTACTGGAATTGGGGATAAAAGAAATAAAACGATGGTTACAACTAGAGCAATTCGAGAGTGCTCTATTATTCTCTCCTTCTACTCACTCCTCACTTACTAACTGACTGCCCTTTTTCTCTCACTCATACTCATATAACAACTTCCATTTACCCACACGCGTACTACACCCTTCCTTACCATAACTACCAATTCTTATCATAATTCCCTACCCCACATCAATTGCCACATCATCCACAATAGCTTCTGCCACGTCAGCCAGAGATCCTCTACTAGCACGCCTACGATATACCTTCATTGGCTTTGTTACACAATTCATCATCTAAACAATTTAGATAAGTATCTAACGGTCTCAATAGATTTGTCAATACAATTATATACAAACAGGCAGCGCATCAAATTGGCTTATGAACCCAACAAAAAAAATAAGACCACAGTTAGATTTCTCATGCTCACAGACTACAGTCTCATCTTCTACTTACTTCCTAATAACTAATGCTGAAATTTTTAAAGCCTTTATTAATTAATTTCCAAATTTAAAACGCTGACAAAATTTACAGAGCTTGTGCTACTACAGTTTGGATGCACTTTGCATCCTCAACGAATATACTACCAAATAAGTCCTATACACTCTGCTTTATTTGGTCATTTTGTTATTATAATTTAACTACAAACCATTCCACTAAGCAATGTTGCAAATTAGTTCACCCAAGATCCATGTGGGTCTAATGAGAACCAAAGGTCTCAACAGGTGTAAGCTCCTCAAGAGTTTAACTAAAAACATTTCCAAGCAGGAAAGGCTTGAACCCATACAAAATTCAGGAAATTGACAATATTTTGTTACCCAAAGAATTCATATTTATCTTTCCTAACAAAGGCAAGGTTGTGGGTCATAAATTTAATCAATGGTTAACTTTGTTTTTATCCGTGAAAATATTCAACATTTTAAGCATCCAAGATGATTTTTTAATAAAAAGCATCCAAGATGATTTATTAATTCCTTGGTTTGCTCCACTTTATATACTTATCAAGAGCATAAGAACAGTTCCATATATAGGCTGTTTGGATAAATTGCTTAAGTAAGTACTTATTCGACTACCCTTATAATTGCAATCTAAAATAAGCAGAATAAAATTTTGATAGTTACTTTAAAAGTGCTTATGCAGAAATGAAATTTTCACAATTCATTAAAATTAATTTAGTCAGAAATTATTATAAAAAGAGCTACCACCTAAGCTGCTTTTTAGCTTTCACAACAGTTTTGTTTTTCATAAGCTTTAAATTCTAGCTTAAGAAAATAAGACTCAAACAACTTATCAATGTTTCAAAATCTCTTTTGATAAACTGGTTCAAACAAGACCAATAAGTGTTTGTTGCAGTAGATAAGCATAACAATAAGCTCTTCTAAACAGGGCCAAATATGCCACACAAACCACATTATCAACTGATTGTGAATACATACATGGCAAGCACATCAACAAATACCAGGGACAGAGAAAAAGAGAAATGAGACTACAACAATAAAATGAAATAAGAATTGCATGCCTGATTGTACCACAACAATTAAAACTTCAAAGATTTGCAGCTTTCTGGTCAGATCAACTGATAATTTGATTATTACCAAGAAAAAAAAAAGGTAAAATCATCGGTTTACCTTCTCAATCTCAGCATATTGAATTTTCTTCTCAAGCCCACTAATTTTTCCAGATGCTTCAGACTCTTTAAGGTGCATATCTCTTATTGATCCTAGCTCTTCCAACTCCGATTCATACTGCTCTTTCTTTTTATTAAGTCCTATAAAACATGTTTAATGCAAGAGTAAAAGCTTTGAATCAAATTAAAAAAAAAAACTGATGAAAAAATTGATAAAAACCTTCAATTTTCTTGTCATCCCACTGTTTTGACCTTGCTTCCATTCCCCCACTAGTGCCACCAGTCATTGTACCGGATTTTGTCAGCAGAATTCCATCCACAGTAACAACTAACCAAATTACATAAGACAATGTTTACTATTTTATACTCTGACAAGTATGACTGAGTTAAAGGCACCGGGAAATGGGAATACATCATATTCATAATAATACACAGTAGGATTCTCCAGAAGCAAAAAGATTTGTTAGATAAGCAACAACAAAAAAAAAAAAACTCAGTGTAAAGATCATAGTGTTCAGTACAAGTTATAAACTGAGTGCCCAAAAAGAAAGGATAACAAGAAACCAGAGGGGAAAAACATATAGGGGATTAAAAAGTTACCTTTAAACCTCTCACCACTCCAGCTCAAAACTTTTGCCTCCTCAAGATCATCACAGACAAGAGTATTCCCCACAGCAAAGAGAATTGCCTTCTCCAAGGAGGGATCAAACTTGCACTAGTTAAGTTGAAAAGCTTAAAGCACTTTTAAGTTCATTGGAGGCATGTGATTCAGTGATTAACAAAAAGCATGAGCATAAATCAAAACTTCATGATGAAGTATTCATATAGAGGGGAAGAAGAGAAAATACAAGAATGAGTTATGCTCAATGCTTAATAGACCACCTAGTTAAAATCATAGAATGTGTATTCTGTCTTGAATTCATAAAATTGACATAAGGCACAGAACATACATAATGAAAGGAGACCGCAGAACAAAATCTGTCACATCTGAAAAAACTATATATCCAATTAAGGAGGATTCTATTTTAGAGAGATACTTGAAACAGCACCGATAACAAAAGCTAAAACATAATGCAATAAACTACAAGATTGGTGAGAACAATGTGCAATGGTAAAATGTTTGAGCTTAACAAAAAAATTGAGACCAACAGACTTTGATATTGTTAAGATGACTGCAGTTCTACACATCACAATGACAGACACAATAACTCCACCCACAGAAACAGCCATTTATATGCTTTAATTTTCTAAAGGAGATTACTGATTACACATTCCTCTAGAATTTTAAAAATACTATTTACATGCAGCAGGAAGCATGTAACATAGTTGTTAATCCCAAATAGCGGCACAGCGGCCAACCTCAAAAACACAATAGCGGGATGGTGGATAGCAAGATGACTGATATACTGAAGATTATGAATACAAGATAAATAATTTATAGTTCACACATAAATGCACACAAAAAAATAATAAACCCAGAATTAAAGACATATTCATCATTAATAATCAAAAGTCATACTATAGACACGCAATCACTATCAATCTAAAGCATAATTAACAAGTCAATAACAACGGTAGTTAAGGAGAACAAGAGGAAAAAAAAGGAATACACAGAGGAATGAAGTCAAAAAAGGAAGATAGTATAATTAATAGGAAAAAAAAACTGAAATAAGAATGAACTCATGGGATCAAAATTCGTGGGCTGTAAACTGTGAAGTGCAAAGTACAAAATACAGCCCAAAGAGAGAGAGAGAGAACAGAGACAGATGCGTGCATGAATCAGATCTGTGACAAAGGAAAGAGCAGAGAAGAAGTTATGTTGGAACCAAACCAACAGAGAACATGTGTGAATTAATAGAGGGCAAACAGCAATCAGTAAGTTGCCAGAAGTTCAAAACAGAGGTGGGGCAGTGGTTTTTCAACGAAGGGATGTGATACAAAGAGGGCTAAAGTAGGCTTTTTATTCACCGGACCAACATTAGAACAAATTCAAATCACAAAAATTTGAAGCTCTTGTAAAAACTTTTGCAACCAGATTCTTCAAAGCAGTGACAAGTGAAAGGATATTGAATCACATCAAAAATCAGTTTTGCTGTACCCCCTAATGTGCGCAATCTTTCTATTATTGGCTTCACGCGAACTGACTGCAGAGGAATAAACGTCTGGGGAGGAAGCCTCTGATCTTTCAAATACTGTAAAGAAGCAAAGAGATCAATGCTCCAATCAATGCATACAACAAACAAAGCCGATCATAGAACTTCAAGGTTCAAACAGGCAAAATTGCACATTTTATACCAAAATTCTAGTTTTCAGCAATTATAACAAACTTATCAATGAAACCAAAGAAGTAGGAAGTGAAGTAACATATAGGAAGCAATAGTTCTTCTGATAATTTTACACAATTTTTCTGTTGTAATGCAACCAAAGAGTTGTATCAAAATAAAACATAAATTCCACTGGAAAGACAGAAGCAGCAACTTACAGGTAACTATTCTAGTAGCTATAGATGAAAAGGCAATAAAATGTAGGTCCATCAGCTTGAAGGCACCAAGCTAGCTTAATTTTTGGGCTTAATTTCACAAGGTTTATGTAGCACGTGACACTATGCTATTTCTGAAGTCCATGATAAATTGATATCAATAATTTTTTCTGAGCTGAAGTAGTGTTCCCATACATATACATCAGCATAGTAATTAATGCTGCTTTAAACCCCAAGGGTAGCTCAGTTGGCAACTAAGTGCCCAAGGATTTGCTTTGGTCAGGAGTTCAAACCTTGGCCAAAGCAAATTCTTGGAATTCTTTGGATGCCAAAGGGAAACCACCTCCCCCTCGAAAGGGATTAGTCTCACCCTTCCTCCGGTGACAGTGGTCCAATGCACTCTCTGTTTCAATGAAGAGCTAACCTTAAGGGCCATACTCCGAGGATAAGGTGGTTTGAGGAGGTTGTGTGGGGATCTCCAGGTAATCTACCAAAAAAAAAATACTGCTTTGGCTTCTTTCGTTTTTTTCTAAATATACATACCCCTTCTTGGGCAATATTATAATGAGCCATTTTCTTAAATATAATAATAGGCAGAAATTCACTAGAACATAAAAAACTTAGCAATGTAATAATAATGTGGTACGCAATACAGTAAGCATAAAACATATTATCGCATATAATATAATAATATTTTTATTTAATGCATATTGCATTGCAAAAATTTTATGTTCTAGAGCATTTTTTCCTATTACTATATTTAAGAAAATGGCTCATTATTATATTGCCCTATCTATGCAGTTTTTTTGGTTTAATCACTTTGTGTAATCACCAATACCAGAGGCAGAGACAAAAAAGGTATTCAAATCAAAAGCAACAAAAAGACTTCAACAGAAAATAAAAACTAAGCTCTGAAAGATGACTTTGTAACCATAAAATAATAAAAAAAGAAACAAAAATGGCACAAAACAGAAAATTAGGAAATCTCATTAGCACCTTGATGCATTCCTTTCCAGTCTTTTCATCTTCAACTACGACTGCATCCATAAATCTACCCATGGCAACAGTGACAGCTAGGTTAAACTTTTTCTGGGTTGGCCTACAAAGATCAGTCATGCGACCATGAACTCCTTGAAACAGGCGTTTCAGAGTCTCCACAGCCTGAGACAGCCTAGCATCTCTCTCGTTGTCATATCTATCAGCCTTCAATTCACGTAGTTGATTTTCTATTTCGCCAATTTTTAACTTCAAATTTTCATATTTTTTCCTGCAGATCAAAAGTAGCACACAACATTTTACAAGTATCCTCAGCTAAGTACTTTAAAATGCAGGGGGATGCTTTAACCAATTAAAAAAAAAAAACCTATACAAGTTAATTTACTTGGAATCACGATGTTTGTCCTGCATCACACGCAGTTCTTTTTTCAAGTTTGCAAGGCCATCCTTATTTTTCGCAGAATTATCAATAATTTTTTTCAGCCTTGCCCGCATCTGTTCTTCCTGTGAATTCAGTTCAGACTCTCTGTTTCTTAACTGTTGAAGATTTTCTTCCAAATTCTTTTGAGCTTCACTATCAGCATGCTGCTGCCTATCCAGAAGCTCTTTTTCCCCTCTAAGCTTTGCAGTTTTCGTCCCAGCTTCCTCCTTACTGTAATAGCAACATAATCATCACAAGTTCAAAAACAGAAAAAATTAATAATAAATGAAATACCAAGTACTGACAGAAAAGTATTTTTTTACTTCCTCGGGTAGAGAGAAATGGGCTGCAAGAATACTGTTTTGGTGGAAATCAGTGCCAATTTATGTAAAAAATAATAATAATAATAATAATAAAAGGTTGCTTGTCAGGAGGTTCCAATGGAAAAGGCATGGCTAACTTCCTAATGACAGGCAGTTGACCACAGAATGAAATACCATATCAAGGCAACACTATCTGCACATTTGTGCCTGATATTAGTTGTTGAGGCTCTGAAAAAGGACTCTATGTTTGAATTGGACCAACTTATTTACTTGAATTGAGATGATTATGTCCCGAAATCACCTATCCAAAACACACTTGGTAAATAAATTGTTAATGGGCTACTTGTTTATCATTTCAGTGATTCATGACCCAAAGCTCAAAGTTCAGAAGCAGCAACCATGGTCCAAGGGCAAAACAAGAAAAACAAAAAGAAGTAAGGGCAGATCTGGAAAGGGAAAAGAAAAAAATAGAAAAGTTAAAGAAAAGAGGGAGAAGCCCTCAATTCATCAGCAGTTGCCTTCAGTCACAAACCTTAGTCACTTCCTTTCTTGCGCATCCCGCAAAAACTCTCTCATCTCTTTTGACATCAACATTTCCCCGGACCCATTATCTTGTCAAACCCCATCATCCTTCAAAAAAAACCAAAACCCTAGCACTTTTTATCCCTGTACCATAACCCACAAAAATCCCAAAAATTTCCCAGACCAACTTACTCACCACTTTGCCTAATCAACCTAAAAGGACTCCCCAAACTCCCAATCATTACAATCTGAAAAGCAAAGAAGGACAAGAGGAGGATTGTGTGACCAAGGGAATCTCGCGGGCGTGTGGTTCGATGGTCCAAGAAAGGGTCGTGCAAATTTGGAGATCTTGCACGTTTGAGCATATCTGGAGATTCAAGGAGGGAAAGCGACGATCGTGCGAAGGAGTAGTGCTGAACATGTAAGGGAATTGGGAACAAGTCACCCATGCAAGGAGGGAGAGATATGAAAAAAGGATTCGAGGATAAAGGCTGGATATATCTCTTCCTTGTTTTTCAAAATATTTTGTGGGTGGTAGTTCTTGGTTCTCTTATTTTTCTATTCCTGGACACAGTTTTAGGTTCTGATATTCTAACAGAATGCATCTTAAGGTGTAACTTCTGGGTTGTTTTTACTTTGTTTCAACAAGTTTTCTTGCTGTTTTCATTTTCGAAATTGTCTTTGTATGCTTATAACCCTATGGGTATGAGCTAAGACTGTGTAGGAGTGGGGAAGACTGAGTACCCAACTCTCCTGTTATTGGAATGTTGTTAACCAGTTTGCTTGTAAGTAGGGTTTCAGAGCATGTTTGTTTGTTTTCTGGCCAAAAAGCATTCAATTAATTTTAAGTGTGATTTGTTGAGAAACGGAAATCACCGAAATTAACTTCAAGCATGTGGACATTGAATAAGAAATTATTCAGTGGATGAAGCTCCAGGAATGAAGTTCATCTCCCTACAACCCATGAGATGGCATTTCAGAGTTCTTAAGAGTTATGGTTTTCAGAGATATGCAAATTGTAAGGCTGGGATTAAAATGCTGTTTGTAAAGAAACAATAGCTACATATTCTCTGGTTGAACTAAATTGTTGATTAAGCAACACTTGTTTTCCATGCATTCTAATTTCAAGAGGCGTAGGAGAAAAAGTTAAGCTCTTCTATTCCTAATTTTAACCAAACCATTTTAGAATTTTCATCAATCAACTTTTATTTTCTTTAACACTCTGCATCAGTTTATTTTTCAATCAGAAAATCAGTTTAAACATCCAAAAATCATTTTCTGCTTCAGCATTCTTAATTTTATTTTTTAATTTTCCTTTTTAGCAAATGCAAATCCAAGTAATAGAAACAACGCCATGATCTCTGTGGGAGGATATTAGGGTCTTAAAAATATACCCTATACTACTTGTAGACGTGTATACTTCCATGATTCTTGCATAAAAGTTAGCAAAGCAACATTAATGAAAATCACAAATCAATAGATGTTCCAACTACAGGCCAATGACACTTGTTTTCATTTTCCTTTTCATTTTGACATTACCCAACTGATGCACAATTTACCCACAAGAAACAAAAGGAATTTCCTTCAACATAAAAGGTGAAAACAATATACAGGATTGATGAAATACTTTTACCTAATATCCCTAACAATCTCGCCAGCATTACCAATTAGCGTAAGTACACAGCAACAAGTGGTAGACAAGATTTTAAGTGCAACCAAAACTCAGTAAGATTTAAGTTTACTCCAAACACAAAGCAATTATTTGTATAAGAAAAGAAGAAAATATAGGCTGGTGGCAAACAGCTAAAGCAAATAAACACTCACATTCGAAAATATTCTTCCAAGTCATTGCCATCTAACTTAAGTTGATTGCCAACAACTCGACCCTTTTCCTGTATGTCTACCACTTTTGCTGTGAGGTCCTGAATGCCCCTCTGTAGCTCCGCTATATCAGCAGCATGTCTCCTCCGCTCTTCTCTTTTTTTATCAAGCTCCTTCTTCCCTTTTTTAATTTTCGAATTGATACGAGTCATTTCCTCCTTTAACTTCAGAAGCTCAGGTTGCTGCAAGGTGAGAAACCCAGAGAAACAATTTCATAAACTACTCAGAGCATTAAGAACATAACAAATACAATCAACAAAAGGAACAAAACTTAAAAAAACATAGCAAGATGATTATCAGGTACTCCTAGCTCTTTATTTCGTTTTTGTGGCTGCAGGAATTTGGCATTGCTAGTTCAGAGAGGGAGGATTCAAACTGGGATACTGAGGTGCCACTAATGCTATTGCCAGAATAACAAACCATTTTCCATACCTGGAGACTACAATTTTCAACCCAGTTTTCTTCTCATTAAATACGACCAAAAGCAACAAAGTTAAATAGTAAATAATAGAACCAACCTATGCAAAAAATTGAATGGCTGGAGATAATAATAAAGTGATGACAATGAACTTAACTGATAGTCCTCCCACCCCACCCCAAGTGTAAAAAAATACTCACACTCTTATCAAGTTTGTTGCTTTTCTCAGCAATTCTCTTTTCACGTTGTGTAATCTCTTTCAGATATCTGGCCTGCTCTTTTTTCTTTTTACTAGCTTCATGTTCAAAATTTTCTAGTTCTTCAATAACACCTTCACGACTTTTTTTCTCATCTTCAAGGTCCTCAGTTGTTTTAACAAAATCATTTTCTATATTGAACAACTGCCACAAGAAATGTTCTTTCTTCAAAGATTTCTGCAAGAAAAAAAAAATCAGATATTTGAGAACTTCACCATAAGCTGTCTGTTCAAGATCAAGAGAGAAAATGTATGAAATAATGACAGTTGCACATTTAACTACTAGTTGAAATATTAAGCAGAAAATGCTGTCCAACAAAGTAATCCTATCTTTTATTTTGTTGGAAGTAAATAATATCTGCAGATACTTGACCGAACATGCTGTAGCAGTGTAGCTGTGCCACTAAATCCAACTATTGCAGGGGTTGTGAAAACCCTCTGCTAGAAAGCTTATTTATTAAAGAAATTATAAGCCATGCAAAAGCATGACTCAGACTCACTATAAATTTATGCTGTTCCAAAGAAGGGGGAACAGAAACGGGGGACACACAGAAATAGTAGTCACTGGAAGTGGCACCTTCAATTTGTTGGTAGCATTTGGAGTTTGGATTTTCAAGACAGAGATCCACTTTTAATCTACAATCTCTATTAAATACCAAACCAGTTCAATGTAAAAGCTGCAAGGGTGAAGCATCTGGATTTGCTTCGGTGGAACAGAGGTTGAAAGAAACCCATTGATGTTCCTCATGCCAAAAGCATGAAGGGTGAAAATAGAGAAATCAAAAGAGCAGTGATGCTGTAAAAGCATTGAGATAAGGAGGGTGACAGGAAAGCTGAAGGCAAACTGTCAGCTTTGGGTGATTGTTAGAAGTTAACAATTGCAAGCGACTAGGAGAGTTGATAAGGTTATTTTGATAGAGGAACAGACCCAAAAAAGTGAAAATTAATATTTAAAAAAAAAAAAAAAAAAAAGTGGCAGACAAAAAAGAAACATGCAATAGCGATTGAGTAAAAAATTAGATGGAATTGAAACGGGGGACTTCCATGGGCAATAGAGGCAGTCCCTTCATGAAGATATAATTTCTAGAACTGAAAGGGCTTGATCATGCTTTCCTTCAAAATGTCTTTCTTTTTATTAATAGTGATACCACCCTGTCTTCATCCAATTAGGCATATAGCCAAAGAGAGGAAAATGAAACAAAATGTTTAGGCATATATGAAACAGAGGGAACTACATCAAGTCACAAGTTAAAACAGGCCAATTGGAACCTTGGGCATCATACACACATGAATTGCATACAACCAGAAAGGCGGAAACTACCTTTATATGGAAGATAGATATATATAAATAGATATTGTTACCAGCTGATCCTGCAGGCGGAGATGTTTCTCTGCTTCTTCCTTTTGTTCTTTCTTCTGCTTTCTCTCCATAACTACTGCCTTCTTCTTCTGATAAACAAACGCTGATTTTTCTTCAGCCTCAGCTTTTTCTTCTTCAAATTGCTCATAGTCCCTCTTGAGCTCATCGGAGCCAGATATCTGCTCAAGAAGCGCAGTGAGCTCTTTTGGATTTTTGGACGCAATGGATTCCACATCACCCTACATAAGCAAGTCATTAGCATCATTAAGAGCTAGAAAAAAAAAATGGAGAGTTCAGGAACAAACCTGAAACACTAAGAAATTGCGAGCCTTGACAAGAATCCCAAGGGACTTAAGCTTGGCATTGTAGACATCCCAGGTGACAAGGTTACCGTCGATACGGTACTCGCTGGCGCCGGCGCTGGTGATGGTCCTGGTGAATTGGATCTCGGAACCGCTGGCGAGTTGGTAAACCAAACGAACGAAGGCCCTGCGCCCCTTCTGCTCCTTCTCCCTGTCATCAAAGGCGTAGATCAAGTCCTTCAGTTGCGCGCCGCGAAGCTGGCCGGTCCTGACGCCGAGCACGAAGCTTATGGCGTCCATGAGGTTCGACTTGCCGGCACCGTTGGGGCCAATGATCGCCGTGAAGTCGTAGAAGGGACCAATCACTTGGAACCCCTTGTACGACTTGAAATTCTCCATCTCCAACCGATGGATTTTACCCGGAGATAGTAGCGACGGCATGATTTTGCTTAGCTTTGGTTTCGTGTTCAGAATATAAGAAACCCTAAATTGAGGGAAGTATTAGGGTTTGGGAACTGAAAGGAGGAGAGAAATTTTGGCGGGAGGGGATTGAGGAGAGAGAGAGAGAGAACGTTGCGGTTACGTTAGTCGTGAACTTGATGCAAGTGCCAAGTAGGGAGTGGCAGCAAGCATGATTCTATTTCTAGCACTGGACACAGTGAAGCGTAACCCCTGCTAGGAATCTTCGGCTTTCAAGTGCGTTTCTCCATCCGTTTAACTACACTTCCTTTCAAAAATCTACGAACCGCTTTTTTTTTTTTTTTTTTTTTTTTTCCTCTCTCTCTCTAACATTAACACGTGTTTGAGATTATCGAGTAAATTATTATTATTACTATGGTTTGTTTATTCTGATGTTACTTTAGATAATTTTATCTAATGTGCATCAAAACGACGTATTTTGAAACGGAAATCATGGTATTTTTATAATTTTAATATATTTCAGGGTTGTAATAGTCTTTATCACTCTAATTTTTTGATTTTTTAATCTCAAAACGACGTCGTTTCGATAAACATTAGATAAAATTATCTAAAGTAACATAGGAAAAAATTTTCCCTATTATTATTCAAAAGAAAAAATATTTGTTAATTTAAAATGAAATAAAATTATGTTATTTTAAAAAAAAATAGATATAAAATAATATTTTATTATTTAAATTTTAAATTAAAAAAACTCTCTCTTTTTTCTTTAATTTTTATTTTTTATGTCTATCTATTTCCTAAAATGATATGATTTATATCATTTAATTAAGGGTTTGGTGTTTGTCATTTTAAATGACATAAGTTATGTTATTTTAGGAGAGAGATAGACACAAAAATATCTCTTAAAATGACATAATTTTCTGTCATTTAAAATGACAAACACTTTTTCTTTTAATGAACTAATTATTTTTTATTTTCAAAATACATTTATGGTTATTTTTTGTGTTAAATATACTAACCTTTTTGAACATACCTGGATGGCCCACATGACAGAAAAATTCAAAAAAAAATTAGAATCTCCTCTCATGTGAAAATTCACACCATGTTAAAAATCATGACCATACAAAAGTTGATATAATAAAGAAAAAGAAAAAAAAATGTTAAAATAAATAATTACAAAATCATAATCGTTAATTTAACTTATTGTGATTTTTCACATGAGTTTTTTTTTCACGTGTCATTTCCAAAATATTATATCATACAAATTACACATATTTTCTTAAAAGAAAATTATATAAAGGCTACTTGGTACGAATCGGGAAAAAGACAAAAAAAAAAAAAAAAGTTAGCAAAATAGAATTTCATTTTTGAGGGTTTATAGGAGAAAGGAGGAGAGGGGTTTCTTCCTCCATAAAAGTTGTTGTACTGCATCATCTGCATCCTGCAATGGTTTCGCTATCAACATGGTGTCGGTACATTGCCCACAAATTCGAATACTCCTTATCTCTCGGCTGGAAGGTCTCTCTTTCCCTTCCTTTACTTTCTTACCCATTTTTTAATTCCATTTTATCATTTTTTTTTGTGTTGTTTTCTCTTTGTAATTCTTGGAATTCTCGCAGCTGATCAGCTTCCATTCCCTCTTATATTATCCAATACTGTATATATCTATTTTTTTAATTAATTTCAACATTTTGTTTTCCGCTTGGGTGGTTCCGTTGATAATTGACATTGGTATGTTTATTATTATCATTATTATTATTTTTTCATGGCTTGTTGCTGGGCTGGGGTTTCAAATGTAAACTATAATTGGGTATGCAATTTATACGATCCATGCTAAAAAAATTGCTCTTAGTTCAAAAATTCTTGCTCGACATGAAACCTTGTTGAATTCTTAGTTATTAGGCACCGAACTTGTACATTAATTTGATATGGAAATAAGATATTACTGAATGGAAGAATTATAAACCTAATGAAGCTTGTCATCAAATCAGGAGCTGACAAGTTTGTAATAAATTATATTTATAGTTCTCAATTCATGGCATTAGAATGGTGGGTGAGATATCAAAGCTAGAAGTTTAGGTTCTATATTGTCTCCCTTTGAATCTATTTATAATAAACAAAGTGGATAAGTCTAACTGAACAGCCTTGGAAAAATGGAGATCATAACCTTTCAAACACCTGTTTTTCCTCTTTTATGCTGCTGTGTACCATATTGTTAGAACTTAAAAGCCCCTCTTTTGAAGTGTTTTCTGACTGATTCAGTATTGTTATGTGAATAGAATTATAAAGGAGGTCAAATTTCGGACAGAGAGGTAGGTGATGTTATTTGGAAGAACTTCTTTCAAGGTAAGTTGACCTACTTACACTGGAATAGAGGAGAGGAGATGGCCCCTACTATTGACGGAAAAGGAGCAACTCTTCTTGTTCGGAAATTACCAACTGCAGATCCAACGTAATCATATTCATTTAATATAGCGGACACTTTCCTTTTGCAAATCTATTGACTTTTATTGCATGTTGTTTCACACGGGTCTTCTAAAGCTAGAGATACAACATAGAACATAGAAACTTCTACTTGCTTTTTTATGCCTTTCTTAGACTATTGGTATGTGTGTGCTTGTGCGTGTGGGTGACTTTAGTTATACCTGAAAGTAAGACCTTCTCAGTTCATTTCATAAGTTTTGCATTCTATAGCAGCTCAGTTTTGATGCATCATAAAAAAAAGTGTTTTTTGGCTGAATGCTTCAATCTTTGTTATAATCCAGGTTATTTATGAAAAGATGTAGCTATTATTTCCTTGGTTTCCTTGTTATGCAGCAATGTATTATTATCTTGGTTTGGACTTCTTCCATTTCCATTAATGTTTTGCTAATTTGTTTTTTGATGCGTAGTCAATAACAAGGATGTCAATAACGTGATTGAGGGTGAGCCTTGTTGCAACGTAAGAGTTAAGATTGCATGCATCTAACCTTGGTGGTTAGGTGTTAGTTGTGGAAACAGTCTTTCCGCTTACAGGGTAAGAATTAAGATTGCGTGCATCTAACTCTCCCTAGACACCACAATTGTGGAAGCCCTGTGCACTAGGCCACTCTCTTTAGTCAGTGATGTGAATGCTATGAGGAACTCCGAAATGTTGATTCAGGTCCCTTTTAGAGTTTAGATAATGGTTTCTTGTTGATAAGTGACCTATGGAGATTAGTGTCTGGGACTGTTTTCAAGTAAATGTTCTTGAATGCTATGAGGAACTCTGAAATGTTGATTCTGGTCCCTTTTAGAGTTTAGATAATGGTTTCTTGTTGATAAGTGTCCTATGGAGATTAGTGTCTGGGACTGTTTTCAAGTAAATGTTCTTGAATGTTTGGCAATATATAATAATTTAGTCTACAGTTTGTGACTGGCAGGTCTATCTTTTTGTTGTAACAACAGGAATGACATCATAAATTTGACTATTTGAGTCGCCAGAATTGTGTTAATACTATGATTTTTGACTAACAATTCTTTCATTTGACTTTTTGTTAAGACTATGAAAGCTAGTTTATCAGGGTTTATTAGTTGGGTAGTTGAAAACCCTGAGCTGGTTCTTACCCGTGAGTCTGTGACATTATATCTTGAATATGGTAAAGTTCCATTTCAGAGACGTGTTTGGTTTTAGCAAATGTTATGTATAAAACTATAAATTCGCTGGCCTCAAGTGTTTTGACAAACTTCATGTTCATCATGTGCAGTGGTTATGTGTAGGGTTTTTTGGTAGAAATTTTTAATTTGTTATTAGGTTGAAGCTTATGGATGGTATGATTCATGATCATCCCCAAAAAAGATTGCCAACTGATTGTGTCAGTTTAAAAATTTGGAAACTAAGGGTCCGTTTCATTGTGTCCTGGTTTTTTTGTTCTTAAAACTGTTTTGTAGAATAGTTAATGAAATAGATGTTTTCTATGCTTTTTTGTTTTGAAAAATAAAAGTCAAAACACAAAACAAAAACAACTCAGTTATGTTCTCTAAATTTGATTCTAAAAACAAAAGAATAGTTACAAATTTTAAAACCTTTAGAAAACAGGCCTTATCAAATAGACCCTGCATGATTGTGTTTTGGTTTTTTATTCTTAAAACTGTTTTGTAGAATAGTTAATGAAATATGTTTTTCTATGATTTTTTTGTTTTGAAAGTTAAAAGTCAAAACACAAAACAAAAACAACTCAGAAATGTTATTTAAATTTAATTCTAAAAGCAGAAAAACAGTTACAATTTTTAAAACTTTTTTTACAATGCAGGCCTTATCAAATAGGTTTTTTTGTTCTGAAAATCAAAAAACTGTTTTTCGAAACAAATTTCAAACAAGCCCTTAGTCTTTCTCCATTTTGTTCTATTCACAAAAGTTACCAAGAGATTGACAGACAATTAACTTCGTAATCTCAAGCTCATTATTTAGTGTATTCTCATCTCTGTTAGTTGTTAGTGATAGACATGTTTCTTTGACAGGCGTGTTTTTGTAGGAGATGTTGTGGTCTTGAAGGACCCTGAGAAGCCAGATAAGTACCTAGTCAGAAGATTAACTGCAGTTGAAGGTTATGAAATGATTTCTACTGATGAAAAGGATGAACCCTTTGTTCTTGAGAAGGATCAATGCTGGGTAGTGGCTGAGAATGAAAAATTGAAAGCCAAGGTATAGATGTTTACTTTTTCTGGTAAATTAATCATTATATTTACATTGACAATTTACTTTTACCTAGATGCTATCCCTAGGTGGTGCACCTCTGCCACAATTTGAAAGACTGTAATTGTATTAGAGGAAGTTATACTTACCATAATTTTAGGCTTACCACTCTTACTACCTGTTTGGTTACCGTTGGATCAATTTGAAATCAACGGCAGTTAATTTTTGCTCTTTTTCAACTATTGATTTCAAATTGATCCAATGGTAATAAAACATATAGTAAGAATGGTAAGTTAAAATTGTGGTAAGTATAACCGTCCCCGTTGTATTAATTTTTGAAATTGAAATTTCAGATTAAAATGTCAGGTAATCAAGCAATAAATTGTCATTGATATGCAAGCTTTTAAGGTGAGACATACGTGAAGTTGTTTAAATTTATGAAATTTAGCGTGAAAGATTAAAATGATAACTAGGTAGAACTAAACAGTTTGATTAGTTAAGATGATTTTCTAATGGCGTAAGCCAATTCTTACACTTGTGTGAACGGTTACAGACATTATTGACAGGACTCTGAACTTCAGTGTCCATTAAACCCCTTTTTAGTGGTGAGCTCGTAATATTTTCTACAATAGCACCCTATGGTTAAGTGAGAACTGAGAATATATTTAATTTTGAACATTATATTATTATATTATTATTTTTGGTAATATGAACATGATATTATTAGTCCTTTTAAACAGAGTTTCACTAAGCTTCGAAGTGAATGTTTACACAATGGCTAGTGGAATCTGCTGTAATATTTGGTCATGCTTTTGACTATTCAAATGCTTTTAGAACAAGGAATGATTCTTTGTTTAATGCTTCCAACAATAATGGCAGGAAGCAAATGATAGTCGATTATTTGGTCCAGTTCACATGACAGACATTGTAGGCAGAGTCATATATTGCCTACGAAGTGCAGTAGACCATGGCCGTGTGCAAAATAGGTGAACTAAATTTCTGAAGATAATTTATTATGCACAAATGGAAATGGCTCTTTTGATGATTGATATATTTTACCCCTTTGCCAGTCATTTCAGCATGCAAAAGGATTCACCAGTGTTGGAAGTGGAACTTGATATTGATGAGATGGCAAAGAGTCACAAAGCCTAAACTTTTGTCCCGAGAAGCACACTAACTTGTTTATTTTGCTTAGTTTCTTATTTTCTTCTTGTGGATTTTCCTTGAAGCAAGGATGAAGAATAAAATATATGATTTTTAAATTGTTGCAATGGGATGGTGGTGTTATGTGGATGTCCTTAGCTAAGTCTGCATATTGGGCGATTGGCCTTTTCTTCTCAACTGAAAAAATTGAAGCGGCCTGAGTTTAAAGCTTGAGTTCAACATTGTTGTAAGCTGAAGTTCTAGCAAAGGACCTCATCTCCCTGTTGTTCTATGAGTAAATTATTTGACTTCAAAAGGAAGTTGACCAATTTTCGGTCTATTGGTTAATGGTCAGGAATGATAAAAGGCTGCATGTCAGAAATTATGGTTCCAGCTGTTTTCATTTTGTTTGCTACAGGAGGATTTGTTCCTCTTATGTTTAAAAGTGGTCATATTATTTGATCACAACCACTTATTTAAAAATCATATACTTTTCTATTTCTTATCTCATCATCAATAAGTAGTTGTGATTAAATAATAGAATTATATGATCACTTTTAAACAGAAGAAGATCTAAATCCGCTACTCGATGATAAAAGTTGTGAAGTCCTAGTGGTACTAGGCTCACGATCCCAAGGGTTTCTTGCCATCTTGGAAAAGTGAATTTGTTTAGCAAGGTGATATTATCCTTGATATTTGTCTTCATCAGTCGGTAAAGTGAATTTTATGAAAAAGAACGTTTAAGTTGAACTTGACTGAATCAAATAAAATTATACTTTTTTTCTTCTTTTTCCTTTCTTTCTGTGGGCCTCAATTTATGGTCAATGATTCACAGGCTGAATGGATTACTTAGGACCTCTGTTGGTATATAGATTCATCATTTTTTTACAAACATACGTTCTTGACTCGGGGAGTCATGTATTTCCTTAGGGCCTGTTTGGTAGGAGTGTGTTTTTTGAAATCCTGGAAAAGCTTGATTGGGATTGTAGCTTTTCTATGTTTGGTAGAGGAAATCAAAAATCTTTCTCATGATTCCAGCTTTTCTAGAATTTTGGCTGTAGTGCAAATTACATCCGCAAATACCATGAACAAATACCACAAATTATGTGGTATTTGCGGAATTCGATTTCTTGGAGAAAGTTTACAAATTTTTTGGGTCCTTTTTACCCTTGCTGCATCGTGCCCTATTAAAGTAGTAACTCACGTTTAACAATAATTCACGTTTTACGTGATTGCAGACACGCGAGGAAAATTTGGCAACTCTGGTTTAAAGGTACGATTCCAAATTCTTTTATGACTTTGAATTTGCAGGACTCGATGACATCCAATATAGAGAACCTGTGGACATTAAATGAAGTGAAGGACTGGAAGGATATCTTTTTTACTACTTGTTGGTACCTGTGGAAATGGAGAAACTTGGAGATTCTTGAAGATCAGTTCCGGCATGAAGAGCAAACTAAAGAAACGATTTGGATTTTTATTCAACAAATATTACGGTCCAGAAGTCATCATAGGCAATTAATTACCAAGGGTAGCAGTTGGGTAGCTCCTCAGCAGGGATGGGTCAAACTAAATTGTGATGGAGCTTCTTCTAGCTGCATGAAAAAAGCTAGCTGTGGTGGTATACTAAGAGATCACAATGGATCCTTCTTGGGAGGTTTTTATTGTGATTTAGGTTATTGCAATCCTCTTTATGCAGAGTTATGGGGATTATTGAAAGGTTTGGAATTGGTTTGGGGCACAGGCTTAAAAAAGATAGAGGTAGAATGTGATTCTATTCAAGCCATCCAAATTTTGAAAGAGCAACGTGAAGACCCTAGAGAATCCCAAGTCACTAGAAGGTTGAGATTATAGTCAAAAGCAGATTGAACCATTCATCTAGTTCATACAAAAAGAGATAACAACAAGTGTGCACATTGGTTAGCCAAAGCTGGGCAGAATGAAAATCTCCACTTAAAGATTTTTAAGGAACCCCCTCCTCAGTTGATGGATCTTTTAGATACTGATGCTAGAAATATGTAGCTTGATAGTTACTGAGTTGTAATTTTCTTTTGATTTTTGGGGCTTGGCTCCTCTTTATTTACAAAAAAAAAAAAATAAGGTAGTAACTCATTATCTCCCTTTTGGTTAGTGAAGGAAAAACAACGGAAAGATAATTCCAGAAGTTTTGTTGATGGTTGCTGGATTATTAAAGACAACCTCGTGGAATAGTTGTTCATCCGTTGAACTCCATTTTTCTACTATTTGTTCTCCCATGTCAGCAAACCCCAATTCGGTGAATTTCTTGGACCCAAAGGATTTTATAAAAAAAATTTCTTTCGATGGATGTTTGATGATTAGATCCAACAGATACAAGTTTGCGAGGAGAGTGTTTAAGGAGTACGGAGAGGGAGGGGAGAATGAACGATGGTTGAAAAAAAAAAGCGTTATAAACAAAATTAATTACAAGGACTAGTTTCATAAATTCACCATATATTTCGAGTAATATTTTTCCATCAACCAAACATAGACTCAGAAAACTTAAGTCAATATTCCTGGTAATATTTTGGTCTACCAAACAACTTTTTATTAACACTCTTGAAAAACTCACTTTCTCAATATATTCTTGGAAATCGTAATTCCCGAATAAAAAAAAAATTATCCTTTACCAAACGCCACCTTAGTGCCTCCGAAGCAATGTTATTAAATTCAAATTGGTCATCGATTCGATTGAACTATTGAGTCAGTGAATTATTGGTTCAATCTGTTAAATTAAATTTATATTAAATTATATAATAAATATATTAAGTAGTGCATCTTGACCAACAACACATGATAGTCTAATGGTTAGTGCTATTTTTTCTATTCCCATAACAAGGGTTTGACTCCCACCGGTAGCTACATGGAAATTATATAATAAATAAATTATAAATATATTAAATGGTGTATATTAACTAATATTGGTTTAATTGTTGGCCAATTTTCGGACTAACAGATTGGACCGGCCAAGCCAATCCGGTGGTAATTGGTAGAGTTCTAAAGTAATCATATAATGCTCTATTTTATTTTATTTTATTTTTTTCTAATTAACTCTAAGCTAATCACCTGGACATGAAATAAATTATGATCTCAAAACCTTTTACTATTATTATTTTGCGGGATAAGTTATTCTGCCTACTTTTATTTTGTCTATTTTTGTCTACCCCTCTCAACATCGTTATATTATAATCTTATCTAACGATAGAGATTTGCGAGATAAAATAAATCATTTTATTCCTTTCTTTCTCTCTTCTTTCCTTTCTCTCTTCTTTCCTTTTTCTCTGTCGCATTTCAAATTTCCAATCATGGAAAAAAAATAAACAATTCCAACAATAATTTTGAAAGCATGGGAGGGGGTGAAGTGCTCTACACATAACTCCCTCCCAATCTACTTGATACTACAAAAAAATGTATAGGACACTATTCAACATAATCCAAGCATTTTCACAATCTCTTTCACACTTGAGAAAGATAAAAATCACGATCTTCTTCGAAATTTGGTTATTGAAAACAAATTATTCAATGCCTATGTGATGCAATAATGCTATTAAGGGAAATTACAAGAAGAAATTTTCACAAGTCAAAACAAAGCAACATCTTCATAAGGAGGAGAGAGAAACGGTGGAAGACAGTAAGGAGAAAAAAAGGGGCAAAAGCATTTATTTTATCGTGCAAATCTTCACATTTGAATGAAATTATAATCTAATGATATTGAGAGGAGTAGACAAAGTTAAGCAAAATAAGAGTAGGCAGAATAACTTATCTCATTATCTTGCAGTAAATTTATTGACATATTTATTTTAATAATAGGACTAAGACAATAAAAACATAACACCTTAAAGACCTTTTTAATATAATTTTATTTTAGTTTAATAACGATAGTGTTTAGGGTAGGAACAGTTTTTCAATACACTGTGCCTCTTATTCAAAAAATGACACTTGAATTAATTTTTTTCTCCCTACTTCAAATAATTTGCATATTCTCTCTCCGATTTTGATTGACCCGTCGCACTGAATTAGTGGTGCGACAAGAGTACTTTAGAAATTTTACTAAGATAGCTGCAAATACTATAAAAATTAAAAAAATTAGAATTATATCTCGTTATAAATATGCTAGTGAGTGAAATAATCTTAGCTTAAGAACTAAGTAGGAATGTTTTTAAAAATGTATGATGACAATATAAAAAAATTGAAATTCAGAGCGATTATATACTTTTTTCTTATTTTTATTCCTTTGCAAAAAGTATTCTTTTCTTAAAATGTGTTGTGCCCAAATATAAATGCACATTTGCACAAAATAACCAGCGAATGTTCTGGATCCATTCTAATGTTTAGTTACTTGGAAGTCAGTCACTGACGACATTGAACTTTTACCCCAAAAAATTAATATATTCCCGAAAATGTCCCTTATCATAGAAAACAACCTAGGAGCTCAGGAAAAGAACATGTATAAAATGCAAAACCGGCATTGAGTGAGAATTCCCTCTCCTATGCTCTAAGGTTGTCAAACAATGTCGCAATCGGTGCATCTCGTCGTCGCCAAGAACATTGGTTAGTGTCTGTCTCTGTTATTCTTTCTTATTCTCTGTGCTTTAACATTTTTGTCTTTATAGAATAGAAAAAAAAACCTTGCCCAACCTTATGTAGGTGTACTGTAGGTGCTTCAACTTCAAAAGCCCGTTTCAGGATTACAAATTACGGTTAATTTTTTCATTTGTTTAGCTTAAAGTATAAATTAAACACTAGGGTTTTCAATGCTCTGTGTATCTGTTTTGGTAAAGTTCCCGTCTTTTTTCATTTAGTTGTAGCTTTCTGATAGAAGGATTCATAGTTTGTGACCGTTTTCTTCTAAGCATTTATATTAACCCCATCAGATATGTTGTAGCTTGTGGTGTGGCTATTGAGGAAAGTTTCTTTTTTTTTCTTTCAATGTTGGTTTGAAGGTCTTTGAGGTTTTTTATCCTGTGGGGAAATGATGTTTTGAGAGTGGGTTGAAGATAAAATGTTCTGTGCGTTTGTGGTTTTTTTGGCTGGTTCTTATTGCCCGCCACCTATTTGTTGAAAAGTAATGTTATATCTGCACCTGAAAACCTACACCAGGATTAGAGCTGGTTACTGAAGTTTATCGTTTGGTTAACTGACTCGCAATGTATTTGTTTTAAACAATGAACGAGAAACATTAATCAAACGAAAAACGATACGCGTTGGTAACCAATATTTGGCATAGCAGTAACTAGGTGTAGATCTTACGTTACATTTTGTTGAAATGATGAAATGTGAGTGCTAGGTCATAACAATTGGACACTTGGATTATTAATGGAAGTTCCCTTTTCTCCAGTTTAGGGTTTTCTTCTTTATAACTACTTTATTTATGTTTGTTTTGGGTTTTGATTATGTTAATTTTTGCTTTTGTGTATGATTCTTTCCGTCCTGCATCTTGCAATTGTTGGTAGTTTTTAGATATCATTTTCTGCAATGGTTGTCAGCTCTATTTGGTGAAGTGAATAATCAAAGTGCGGTAAGTAAAATATGATGGTCTTCATGGACAATGGGGAACAAGTTTTAGTTTTATGTTGTTGGCGACCCTTAGAGGACATTCACCAAACTGAAAGTATGTACTTTTTTTTTCCTTGGATAATGGAACCAATCTGGATCTGTATGTTTTATCTGCAAGCTGCTTGTAGAATAGTCTTGAGTCATAATGTTTTTAACTGGCTTTTCTACAATTGGCTTCCCATTGTAAGTCTTGATGTTTATCATGACTAAATTCAGAGGTTGAGTACTTGATGCCTTATCATGGGTTAATGTGGCGGGACATCATGTTTTGTGTCATTTATTGTCTTTCTTTATTTTTTCTATTCACATACTTCTATCTTTGTGGTTGCTGAATCAATTCGGTGATATTGCAGGTTGCGGAATGCCAGAAGGCAGGTGTCTCCCATGCTCGGGTGTTTCTGGAAGAACAGCTGCTGCATATTCTTGCTCTTCTCTAGGTTATTACAGAATTCATTCACATGTCAAAATTAGAGGGTTAAAGTGTGGTTCTGTGGGTGCATCTTTTGTATGCGAAGCAAAGAGGAACCCTGATTTCTCATGGCAAAACAAGAATAGGCTCTCCAGAAGCAGGAACAGGAGCAATGAAGGGAGAGATGGCTTTGAGAACTTTGAAGAGGACATGTTATCTTCGAAAAATGGACCATTGGCATCTCTTTCAACTTCTGGAAAATACCAGGCTACTGCAGCCCCTGGACCTAGAGAGAAGGAGATTGTTGAGTTATTTAGGAAGGTTCAGGCTCGGTTGCGTGAGAGGGCAGCTATCAAAGAAGAAAAGAAAGTTGAAACCTCCCGAGGACAAGGTAAAGAGAACAGTACTGTAGATTCCCTTCTCAAACTACTGAAGAAACACTCAGTGGAGCAAGTAAAGAGAAGCAGTGGAGGAGGCAGAGGGAAAGATTTTAGTTTGGACCAGCTGCAAGAAAGTAACCAATTCAATGGTGAACGAAGCACTAAATTTTCTGATTTGGGTAGTGCTCCAAAGGATGAGTCCCTAGAAGCCAACATCTCTGTAGCTAGGCCTCGATCAAGTTTCCAAAGAAGGTCTCCTGTTCCTCGTGTTAAGTACCAGCCTGTCTCTAATAATGAGGATGATATGAATGTAGTGCCAATGAGTAGTGGTGATGGAGAGAGCGATCAGGATCAGATAGGTTTGAAGCTTGACGACGAGCCAGAGCCTGATTCTGAACCTGATCTTGATCCAAAGGATGAGCTTTTCTTCCCAGATATGGGGATTGCTGAATTATCAGAGGATGATTCTCATGATTCTGAACAAACCTATAATGATGAGAGTGTGGAGGAGCAGCTAGTGGTTCGACATGAGGATTTGAGTGCACTGAAGCTGCCTGAATTGAGGGCACTTGCAAAGTCTCGTGGCTTAAAAGGGTTCTCAAAAATGAAGAAGGGCGAGCTCATGGAGTTGCTAAGTTAGAGCTGATTTTGATCGAATGATATACGGGAAGAAAGAAGAACAGACAAAAACACTTGTCATAGTAAAATAGATGTTTCTTTTTCTGTTTTTAGCTTACATTTTCTATCTGATGTTGTTTCTTTGAGATTTTTTTTTTTAAGCTAGTTCTTCCTAGTTCCAAGTACTTGTGGAGGTTGAGAGTTTGTGGATCATTAGAGTAATCATGATATCTTTACCTTGCTGGAATTTTAAATTTGTAGTTGTGTTCCCTTGATGAGATCTGTTACACTTACACCCAAGGTATTGGTAATCTTTACCAGGCTAGTGCATTTACCATAATTGTACTGTGGTTTTGGTTTTTTCTCTCCTTTTAGTTGTTGAGCTTACGGAAGAAAATTTTTGAAACTTTGCATTTCAATGGTGCTCTTACTCTTTCATTTTGAATGGTTATGCTTAGCATGCCTTCGGTGGCATCTTATTATGTCCCTCAAATTTTCCATCATGTTCCTCAAATTAAAAATAAAAGAAAAATAATGTGAATAATTACAAGCTGCATTTGAAGTCACCATTACGCTCAAATTTGCTATCCGACATTTTAGAATTTTTCTGGTCTTAAATCAATATTCACGGCAACTAAAATAAATAAAAAGTTCAGCCATCTATGCTCAAGATATATCATTTCCTCAAATGAAACACTTTTAGCAAATACAAAAATCACCTAATCGCTTGTTTTATGTTTCTGGGTCAGTAACGTATGTGGGAACCAACTCTTTTTATTATCCCATTAACTATAAACATGGATCAGGAACGTAGAAGCCATTAGAGCTCTCCACTGAAAGGGTGCTAGCCTTGAGGTATTTTAAAAGAAGCATGCTACACAATTTTTTTTTTTCTTTATTTTCCCTTTTTGCGTGTTCGGAGTAATGCTATTTATTGATGCAGTTTATCCGTAAAACTTTAGAAGTCCATAACTTTTGATTCGGGTGTCCGAGTTAGGTAAAAAAAGAATTTGATTCCACACAATTTTTCAACATCTACACAATAACACCTAATTTGACATATTTTGTCTCTCACAAAAAAGTTCGAATTTACAACAATGATACTATAAAAACGTTTAAACCCAGATTAATAAAGAGAAAACCGCTATCATGATTAGAAACATTCATAGTAAAGATCCTTATGATTATGGTACCGTTGCTGCAAAGTGAAATTCTTATATTTTCTGTGCTTTTGGATAGATGCACATGATGTCCTCTGCCGTTACCCGCGACAGGAATATAGTCAACTACACACCATAAATCGAAATAGCAATAGATCTTTATGATATTTTATTTAAGAAATTAATAAGATAATTTTTGATGCGGACAATAGCTAAAATATTGCTTATTGTAAAATTGAGGGTTCTACTTACATTGACTAATTGTATTCTAGATATCTAACATTGTCAGTCCAATGTAGAAAATTTTACAAAAAAGATTAATTATTTAACAATGGGTGATAATCGTCCGGGTAGTTTTCTTATAATTGATGGCTACATATTGACAGAGAAAAATGGAGATGAATATAGAAGCATTAGAAATTGATTAATTAATTAATATGTGTGTTTGTGTGTGTAATATACTATAACATATAAAAAATATGCAAAAAGGAGAAAAAGGAAGCAGTTTTTGGAAAATATTTTTGACGGACTTGTCAACACATTCGTTTCGAAAAGTTATGCGAAATTTGAATTTTTGTCTCCTATAAATATAATTTCAATTTGCAACAATAGTACAATAATCATAAGGACCTTTACTAGAATATTTCTATCAACGAAAGTGGTTTTCTATTTATTAATCTGGGTTTAAACGTTCCTATAATATCATTGTTGTAAATTCGAACTTTTTTTGTAAGAGACAAAATATGTCAAAGATGTCATTGCGTAGATCTCGAAAAATTGTATGAAATCAAAAATATTTTTACCTAATTCGAACACCCGAGTCAAAAGTTATGAATTTTCAAAGTTTTATAGGTAAAGTGTTGACTTTTTGTTCCACGTGATCTGGTGAAACACGTCCCCTTGGGGCGTGTCTCTCTCCTAAAACACGCCCTCATTCTCTCTCCATTAGGTCACGCTTCCATGGGATATGTTTGAGTGCTATACATTTATAAATACATTCAAAACGATTATATTTTCATAATTTTTTATTAAAAAACAATATTTAAATTTTTTTTCCATTTGCACAAAATATCCCGCCAAGATGTCCCTTTTCAAAGAAAACAACCTACGAGCTGAGGAAAAGAATTTGTGTAAAATGCAAAACTGGCATTGAGTGTAAAGGTGTTCATCAACCGATTCAAACCGCGGTGACCGAACCGAAAAATTGAAAATTGAGTTAATCGAAAACCAAAACATTGAAAACCGGAAAAAAAAATCGTAAAATTTAATTGGATTTGATCGATTTTTAGATGAGTTAGTGAAAACATATCTAATCTAATGATTCTCCAACCTTACCATCTACTTACTTGGTCTTTTTCCCAAGCCCAAAAATCATATAGCAAAATTCTAAATTCAAAACCCACTAATCCATTATGTTGGAGAAAGTGAGTTGTGCATGATCTATGTTATGTTTTTTTTTTTTTTGGAAAGACACATAATTTTTACATAAGTTATTGTTGTACAACAACTCCTCTATAGGATGAAAATTTGGATTACTTCGTATATTCGTATACTATCCAACCATATTATAAAATTTTTTGTTGGGGGTAAAAATGCGGGACAGTGACCAAAGTGCCACGCTTGGACAAAAAAACTACCAGACTGCCACGCCAACAATAACTTTTGCCAAAATGCCACGCGGCATAATTCGCTACACAGAGTAACGAATTATGGATGCAAGTAATTCGCTACACAGTGTAGCGAAATATGCCACGTGAGAATGCACAGAACCAAAAATGCCACATGTCAAATTTTGAGAAATTCGCTACATAGCGAATTTCTCAAAATTTGACATGTGACATTTTTGGTTCTGACGTGGCATATTTCGCTACACTGTGTAGCGAATTACTTGCATCCATAATTCGTTACTCTGTGTAGCGAATTATGCCGCGTGGCATTTTGGCAAAATTTATTGTTAGCGTGGCAGTCTGGTAATTTTTTTGTCCAAACGTAACAAAATGGTCACTGTTCCTAAAAATGCTAATTTAACTTTTTGTTGTACGATACAATAATTAGCATACAAACCTTACAAAGTCAATATACGTTATTTGCACAATAATCATATTATAAATTTTAGATTTTTCAAAAAAATAAAAAACTGATCCAATCCAAACCGAAAAATATTAGGTTGGATCATATCGAATTTGAAAAAAAAAAACTAAACTGAACGGATGATTAGATAATTAAACCGAAGAGATTGAATGATATAATTAAAAATCTAAATATGATTTTTAATTCCAAAATCTATCCAATAACGCGAACAACTAATTGAGTGTGAGAGTTCTCTCTCCTATGCTCCAAGGTTGCCAAACAATGTCGCAATCGGTGCATCTCATCGTCGCCAAGAACATTGGTTAGTGTCTGTCTTAACCTCTGTGCTTTAACATTGTTCTCTTTTTTCAATCACTTGTAGCCATAGTTTGTGACCTTTTTCTTCTTCTTTTCTTACTGGTTTCTTCTCAGCATTTATATTAACCCCATCATATATGTTGTAACTTGTGGCGTGGCTATTAAGGAATGATGTTTTCAGAGTGGGTTGAAGATAGAATCTTCTGTGCACCTGTGGTTTTTTGGCTGGTTCCTATTGCCCGTCATCTATTTGTTGAAAAGTTATGTTATATCTACACGTGAAAACCTACACCAGGATTAGAGCTGGTTACTGATTTGTTAAGTATTGGTTACTGAAGTTTATAGTTTGGTTAACTGATTGGCAATATATTTGGTTTAAACAATGAACGAACCAAATAATGAACGAGAAACATTAACTCAAACGATACACGTTGGTAACCAATATTTAGCATACCAGTAACTAGGTGTAACCTTGGTGTAGATCTTACATTGCTTTTTGTTGAAATGCTGAAATGTGGGTGAGAAGCCCTAACTATTGGACACTTGCATTATTAATGGAAAAGTGCCCTTTTCTCCAGTTTTGGGTTTTCTTCTTTCTAACTACTTTATTTATGTTTGTTCTGAGTTTTTACTATGTTATTTTTGCTTTTCTGTGTGATTCTTTCCATCCTGCATCTTTCAATTGTTGATACATTTTAGATATCATTTTCTGCCATGGTTGTCAGCATTCATTTCATGAAGTGAATAATCAAAGTGCGGTAGTTAAAATATGATGGTCTTCATGGACAATGAGGAACAAGTTTTATGTTGTTGGTGACCCTTAGAGGACATTTACCAAGCTGAAAGTATGTCCTTTTTTTTTTCTTGGATGATTGAACCAATCTGGATCTGTATGTTTTATCTGCAAGCTGCTTGTAGAATAGTCTTGTCATAATGTTTTTAACTGGCTTTTCTACAGTTGGCTCCCCAATATAAGTCTTGATGTCTATCATGAATAAATTCAGAGGTTGAGTACTTGATGCCTTATCATGGTTTTATGTGGTGGAACACCATGTTTTGTGTCATTTATTGTGTTTCTTTATTTTTTTCTTTTCTTATACTTCTATCTTTCTGGTTGTTGAATCAATTCTGGAAGAACAGCTGCTGCATTTTCTTGCTCTTCTCTAGGTTATTACAGAATTCATTCACATGTCAAAAATAGAGGGTTGAAGTGTGGTTCTGTGGGTGCAACTTTTGTAAGCGAAGCAAAGAGGAACCCTGATTTCTCATGGCAAAACAAGAATAGGCTCTCCAGAAGCAGGAACAGGAGCAATGAAGGGAGAGATGGCTTTGAGAACTTTGAAGAAGATATGTTATCATCGAAAAATGGACCATTGGTATCTCTTTCAACCTCCGGTAAATACCAGGCTGCTGCAGCCCCTGGACCTAGAGAGGAGGTGTTTGCCTGGCACATTAGGAGGATTGAGGCTAAGTTGCGTGAGAGGGCAGCTGTCAAAGAAGAAAGGAAAGTTGATGCCTCTGAGGACAAGGTAAAGAGAGCAGTACGAAAAATGAACCATTGGAATGTCTTTCAACTTCCGGAAAATACCAGGCTACTGCAGCCCTTGGACCTAGAGTGAATGAGATTCGTGAGCTATTAAGGAAGGTTCAGCCTTGGTGGCCTGAGAGGGAAGCTATCAAAGAAGAAAAGAAAGTTGAAGCCTCCCAAGGACAAGTTAAAGAGAACAGTACGAAAAATGGACCATTGGCATCTCCTTCAACCTCCGATAAATACCAGGCTGCTGCAGCCCCTGGACCTAGAGAGAAGGTGATTGATTAGCACTTTAGGAAGATTGAGGCTGAGTTGCGTAAGGGGGCAGATATCATAGAAGCAAAGAAGATGTTTGATGAGCACGATAGGAAGATTGAGGCTGAGTTGCGTGAGAGGGAAGAAAAGATAATTGTAGCCTCCCGAGGACAAGGTAAAGAGAATAGTACGAAAAATGGACCATTGGTATCTGTTTCAACTTCCGGAAAATGCCAGGCTACTGCAGCCCCTGGACCTAGAGAGAAGGTTATTGATGAGCACTTTAGGAAGATTGAGGCTGAGTTGCATGAGAGGGCAGCTATCAAAGAAGAAAAGAAGGTTGAAGCCTCCCGAGGACAAGGTAAAGAGAACAGTACGAAAAATGAACCGTTGGTATGTCTTTGAACTTCCGGAAAATGCCAGGCTAATGCAGCCCCTGGACCTAGAGTGAATGAGAATGTTGAGCTATTTAGGAAGGTTATGGCTCGGTGGCCTGAGAGTGAGAGGGCAGCTATCAAAGAAGAAAAGAAAGTTGAAGCCTCCCGAGGACAAGGTAAAGAGAACAGTGCTGTAGATTCCCTCCTCAAACTATTTAAGAAACATTCAGTTGAGCAAGTAAAGAGAAGCAGTGGAGGAGGCAGAGGAAAAAAAATTTGTTTGGACCAGCTGCAAGAAAGTAACCAATTCAATGGTGAACGAAGCACTAAATTTTCTGATTTGGGTAGTGCTCCAAAGGATGAGTCCCTAGAAGCCAACATCTCCTCTGTAGATAGGCCTCGATCAAATTTCCAAAGGTGGTCTCCTGTTCCTCGTGCTAAGTACCAGCCTATCTTTAATAATGAGGATGACTCTGAACCTGATCCTTTTGAGCTGTTGTTCCCAGAAATTGCTGAATCAAGAACAGATATGTGGATTCCTAAATTATCAGAGGATGATTCTCATGATTCTGAACTATCCTATAATGATGAGAGTGTGGAGGAGCAGCTAGTGGTTCAACATGAGGATTTGAGTGCACTGAAGCTGCCTGAATTGAGGGCACTTGCAAAGTCTCGTGGCTTAAAAGGGTTATCAAAAATGAAGAAGGGCGAACTCGGGGAGTTCCTAAGTGAGCTGATTTTGATCGAATGATATACGAGAAGAAAGAAGAACAGACAAAAACACATGTCATAATATAATAGATGTTTCTTTTTCTGTCATTTAGCTGACATTCTATCCAATGTTTCTATGAGATTTTATTTTATTTTTTTAAATTTAGTTCTTCCATGAACTTAGGTTGAGAGTTTGTGGATCATTAGAGCAATCATGATATCTTTTGCCTTGCTAGAATTTTAAATTTGTAGTTGTCTTCCCATGATGAGATCTGTGACACCCAGGTATTGATAATATTTACCAGGCTAGTGAATTTACCATAATTGTCCTGTGATTTTGATTTTCTATCTCTCCTTTTAGCTGTTTAGCTTATGGAGGATGATTTTTGAAACTTTTTTTTCCCCCCGGTCAAACTCTAAAATAATGGCCGTTGTTTTTCAGCATTTCAATGGCGCTCTTACTCTCATTTTGTGGAGTTATGCTTAGCAGGCCTTCAGTGGCATCTCGTATGTCCCTCAAATTTTCCATCATGTCCCATAAATTAAAAATAAAAGAAAAATGTGAGAAATTACAAGCTGCATTTGAAGTCACAGTTACGCTCAAATTTGCTATCCGACATTTCAGAATTTTTCTGCCCTTGAAACAATATTCCAGAAATTAAAATAAAAAAAATAGTTCAGCTATGTATGCTCAAGATATTTCATTTCCTCAAATCAACCAAATAATAATAATAATAATAATAAACTACCCAATCGCTTGTTTTACTTTGCTGGGTTAGGAGCGTATGTGAGAACTTACTCTTTATTATCCCATGAAAGTTTCTTAATGAAATGGTTAACGTAGAAGTCATTAGAGCTCTTCACAGAAAGGGTGCTATCCATGAGGTATTTTAAAAGAAGCATGCTAGCGTCATTGGTGTCCACAATTTTTTATTCTCTCTTTATTTTCCCTTTTTGCGTGTTATGTGTAACGCTATTAATTTATTGATGCAGTGGACTGACGAAGAAGGGAAGATCCCTCTAATCTTGGCTTGCATGAACCTTGAACTTGTTCATGATGCCAAGTTTTTGGTTGAGTTGGGTGTCAGTGTCAACGCTAATCATCATGGTAAGTTTGTGAGAATGACATGCTATTTCAAGCCTTAATATATGGTATGATTGTCCAATGAACATGAATACTTAACTGAATGGATGGCTTTGTCTTCAATTCCTTATTAAACGAATACTTGCCACAAAAGTGTGTGCGGTTATGCGCCATAGCTTCAGTCAATATTTCTTGTTAATCGTGCCAACGGTACTGCTGCAAGAATGTTTCTGTGATAATCGCATTCACAATGTGAATAGAGAGCTTTAAATGTTTTATTATTTTCAATAAAAATGCTATTAGCATGTGCTTATTAAAGGTTGTTTCTTTCAGTTGGGTTGTTGTTGTACCATATTCTGAAGAGCCTTTGAAGTTGGAAATTATGATATATCCTACTCAGCTGGTATCAAAAACCGTAAGGTGTATTCGCTTATTCTATTTTTCAAAAGACATATGCCAAGAAATGGTTCTTCAAAATCTAATATTTGTAAAAGAACTATAGTTCAATGCATATTACGTTCTTGGAGCTAAACATTCCATCCACTTAACATAAGCACAATTTGGTAGGCTTAGTATCTGAGTAACTTTATTGTTTGGTTTGGTTTGTCTTCTATAGAATGACATTTAGGCTTAATGGTCATTTTTAGATACAGTTGCATATCTATTATGATGATATTACCTCTTTTTTTGCTGATATACAAACAGGACTCCCAGCTCAATGCTGTCATTGCTGTTTGGAAGGAAGTCCAAGAATGAGGAACTCACATTTGACCAATGTGATCCAAAACTCACAATTTTTACTAATTTTCCGAGTGAGTTGTTTTTATGACTTTTCTTGTTTTGGACTACTACTGGTAGTAGGATGTCACAAATATCTTTCAGAAAGTTCTCCTCATTTTCTTTTTCAACTTGAGCTACTTTAGACAGTCTGTTTTCATTGTATTTTATGGTATGTAATCGTTTTTCATATGTTAAGCACATGTAATCATACTTTTTACTAGATATCATATTTTGCTACATTTGCTCTCTACCTAGTTGAGATTCTTTGCCTGGGCTTTTTGAATTGCTTTATTGAAGTGACAATACAGTTGTTTACTTTCTTAAGGAAAACATTTAAAAATAAATGGTAAATAAATAACTTTCGTGATCATATTCAATCCATCACTTAAAATAAATGATGATTACAATTGTAACATAGTGGTAGCTATAATGGGTGGGGATCCTCTCTTGGAGTCAGACATTCATCAGAGGTAAATACTAATGGATGGATAGAAAAACCAGCTAAAGATAGACTACAATGGTTGGGGATTACTTGACTCTAAGCCAGTTGACCAATTGACTTAAAATGTCCAAAGTCAGGACAACAATTCTCGTTTGCTGATAGTATTACGACTAAACACTATTTGTGTTAAATTAATTTATAGAAGCTTCCTATTGTTTTATTTACACTAAAGCCATCAATCATCCTATATAGCATAAAATAAATCAATTATTGTAACGAACAAATACATAATGACGTACAGGAAAGCGGTATGGAAAACTTGAATCCTGCAAAGAAACAGCAGAAAGGAGAGCGACCATTTTCATGCAGAACATGTAATGTGCTCATCAATATTCTAATCAATGTTATCATAATTCATAAGTGACGCTCTGGCCGGGTACTGGGTCAATTGCTGAGTTATTGATTGAATTGCATGACCCCGGGTTAGTATATGAAAAATTATATTTTATATATAAAATTGCATAAAAATACTTAAATATATGTAAAAAAATTATTTTGTAGAGCTGCAAATATATATATATATATATATATATATAGATTTTGTAAGGATAAAAACAGTCATATACGGTAATCACATATAGTATATTGTAAAAGAAATAAAAAAAGAAAAAAGAAAATTCAAGTATAAGGTAACCACTTATAATTCTTCTATCAAATATCTTCAACTAACCATGTTTAATAATTATAAGGCATTTATCAATAAGATAATAACTCTTCCCATAAAAATGGATTTGCAAGGAATTAATATGTCACTTTCTTTTAATCTACTATTTCGTAAATTATCTTTGAAGCTGAAATTTGAAATCCCTATAGGAGAATATATTACTAGCAAACAAAACTACAAAAAAATTGAAAGGATTTTAACACTTTTTTAAGACAAGATGAGACAACACTTGGTTTTTGATTTTTTTTTTTTTTTTTATAAAAATGCATGACCTGTTGTTTTTGATGACCTGTCCGGATCATCGATTTTGATAAAATCCAACCAATTTGAACTTCGAACTGATTTTCATTATAACTGGTCTAATACTTGATTCGAATAGGTCAAATGACCGATTCACTAGTACTGAGTTTCCGGGTTGACTCGATCGGTTCGAGTTGGGTGTGATAATAGTAATTCTAATCAACTTTATAGGAATATGACTAATATAAAAAAACTTTTTTTGCTTTCAAAGAGCTTTTTTTTATATGTTGGATATAATAGTCTTGACCAAACAGACTTCTCAGAATGTCGGCAGCAAGAAATTTTTTCTTTTTTTGTCTTTTTGGGGTTAAAGCAGGTCCATTTTTTGTACAAAACCGAACATGGACTCAAACTCAAGGACAAAATGCCAGAGCTGGGAGAGTTAGCTTGAGGTATTGAATATGACAGGTAAGAGTTTATTTATTTTTAAATTATTTAGTGGATTAGGATGATAATATGTTTTAAACTAAATTAAGATGATAATAAACTTTAAATTAAATTAAATTAAGATGACAATGTAAATAAAAAATAAATACATATTTATTTACTCATACAAACAGGCACTAAGTCATGTAATATAGTTTGGATTGTAGCCCATAGTTCAACTCCTACTTTCCTTTCCTTTTCTTCGGAAACCATTGCACATGCTTGCTTCTGCTTGCTTCCAATAGCAGTTACCCTTAGAAAATATAAAGTAGAATATCTACATTTCACATGGTGGGTGTCCCCCATACTGCAAAGTTTAGATATCAAAGAAGCTTGTGGACTTTGGGTTGCTGATTTTGTGACATGGACACGAGTTTCTTTAGTCTTTAAATGTGTGCTTTTCTGTCCAAATTCAATCCCCTACACGATGAGAAAGATAAGGGGAAATAAATCCGTTTATTATCTACAATACAAACCATGACGTATACGGCAAACAAGTAATTAGTACGCAATCCAAGACTCATTAATAGCAAAATCTCATTTAATATAATCCTGGTTGACTTCTGATTTCTGAGGGTTGATGAGAGTTGTGAATGCATCCTTGCTTTGATCCAAATGTTGCTAGGCTCCCAGCAAAAATAAATAAATAAATAAATTAATTTATGGGGTTTTATCTATGGATCCAGTATGTAGGGACTTCTTGGTGCAACTTTATGAGAACGATACAGCTAAAAACAAAGAGATAAAGCTGCAACAATGAATTGTAATTATTATTAGAGAAATGATTATCAAACATTGTCTGTAAGGCATAAGAACTTTTAAGATTTCATATATTTTTATCCATCTATGATGTAAATTTTTACACTGTTAACAATGACGTTACTCTTCGTTGGGAGATGTTTACTCACTTAATGTGATCTCCCGCCTTGAAATGATTAGTTTTCAGCTACCAGCGAGAGTATATCTTGGAAAACCAAAAAAAAAAAAATGATGTTACTCTTTACCCAAAAAAATGACATGTTACTATATTAATTATAACAATAATGATTTAAACAAACGATTTTATAAGAAGTAGCGATTCCTACTTAAATAATAATGTTAAAAATTATATACCGATGATAAAATTTAAATTAAATTCAAAATTAAAACACATTTGATTTGGACTCATTCTAAGCAGAATCAAGGGTACAATCCATTTTATAGCCCAAGAGGCTCAATAAAGAATACTAAGCAGAATCAAGGGAAACGAGTTTATCCCAGATAGACGTCATCTTGCAGGTACAGTTGGAGTGACAGTAGCTCAAAGCCTCGCCTCCTCAGTAGTCAATGGCTGAAGGACAGACATACGGTTCCAACTAGGTCTATATAGTGTAGCTCATAAACAAGCACTGTGCATACAGAATAGGGGATAGAGTCCACCTAAATCAACCAATAGGATTGAATGCCGCCATTTTAAGGCACCATAAACATGTCATGCCATTATTATATAAAGAAGGCTCAAAGTTTATGAAGGATCATCTTCTCTATTATAATTTAATTTCATTAATCAAATACTGGATTGAGCTTTAGAGTACTTTATAGGCACCTCCTGTTGGGTCCGTGACCCCGTGATGGACCCGGCCCAAATTAACGGGTGTTCCAATCTCTTGTTTATAAGAGATGCTTAGCCGTTAGAGTATAGAAAAAGAGAAGAAAGAAAAATGCGCAGAAAAAGCATAAGTCAAAGACGAAGATTCTTTGAGGAAGAAACCCAGTGCCATCATTGAAGAAGAAGAATACACTGTAGAGTAGGATTCTCTATCCCCTTATAGAGAAAAACACTTGTGTGTAGATCCATCTTTTAAAGGGTGGAGTCCTCTGCTTATTGAGCTAGAGAGAATCTTTTGTAAATCTCATTATTCATAGTAGACGTTTTTTTGGACTTAGTCCCGTAATTTTTACTTTTCAAATCGAAGAGGTTTTTCACAATAAATTTCTTGGTGTTATCTTTATCTTTATTTCTATTTTTAATTTGATTTGTTATTACTGTTACGCTTTCGCAAGCCGATCTAAAGAAGGTCGGGTTAAGAATTGCCGATCTCCGAGACACAACACCTCCCCCATTTGTTACAACCAAACAAAAATCTCAAGCTCCAATTCACTCGTCCCATTAGAGTAACCCGCGTCAAAGTTTATCTTGTTGCAGATTCATCTCAGACTTCCATTGGACCAGACTCAACTGTATGTGATTAGATTCAACATTTTTTAGATCGATCAACATTATAATCTAATAATAAGTATAATCATAAATAAATACATTTTGTTACACATTTTCTCGTTAAAATTTGGAAGTCTTGAAAATAAAAATACCTAATAGATATCAATAACAACAACAATAATAATAAATATTAGTTTACAATATTTTTAGCCTAACTTTCTCACAATTGATAAATAATATTAGTTCACAATTGGAATATTAGTTGGACATGACAGTAGAAGTAGAACTCTTGAATAAATAATCCTACTTTTCCTTACCAAAAATAAAAATAAAAATAATCCTACTTAGATTTCCAAAAAATAAATACAAATACAAATACAAATAAAAATAAAATAATCCTACATACATGGAGCCGCACTAATGATGCATAGTTTATATTTAAAAAACCAATGCAAATATCATATTTTATTTGTAGTAGAAAATTCGTGTTAGCAGCTCGTTTTTTTGATACAAAGATACACTCAAAATTAGAGGTGTCAAAATAGGTTGACACGACACGAAATTGACATGACACGAATATATCAACACTAACACGACACAAATTTTTATTCGTGTCAAAATTTTCAACACTGACACAACACGAATTTTTTGCTGGTTGACACGACACGACACGAATAACACGCAAAATAGGGGTCAAAACGGTAATTCACAACTTTTTTAAAAAAATGGATCGAAATTAAAAAAATTAAAAAAATAATAATAAAGAATTAAAATTAAAATAATTTTAAAAAAAATACGAGTCAACACGAATACATCAACTCGAACACGACACGAATTTTTTTGCGGGTCAACCCGAACACGAATTTTCGTATCGTGTCGCGGGTCGATCCGCGTGTCAAAACCTATATTGACACCCCTACTCAAAACCAATACAATATAAAAGAAATAAAAAATTCATGTCAAGACTTTCAATACGACCCGCTCATTTCGCTATTAATGCAATACAAATGGTGGCGGAGCTGGGTTTCAATTGGAGATTGGGTCAAAAAATTATGTGTATTTATTTTTTTTAATTTTAGTTAGTTCATGTCATAATATTTTTTTTTATACAACATGTCATAATATATTTAAATTATATTAAATATAAAACACCTGAGCAGATAGTACCAAAAAAATTATAATTATATTAAATATATTTTATTTTTTTATCTAGTAAAAATTGAATACATAACTTAATCAACTTACGCAAATTTCTTATCAAATATATTTTGATTTTTAGATAGGGCTAAATTACAAATTTTACCGAGCCAAATTATAATTGATTATATAATTATATGGGATAAGTTATTTTATCTACCATTTTTTCTGCCTACCTTTACCTACCACTCTAAAACACCATTAGATCATAATCTTAACTAACATTTATCTTTTTCTCTTTTCTTGAGATTATCATCTAATGATGTTGGAGGATGGTAGGCAAAGGTAAGCAGGAAAAATGGTAGGTAGAATAACTTATCCCTAATTATATATAATAAGTATAATTTGTTAAAATTTAGCTCGGACTGCACTGAACACAAATAATCAGCCAATCTCAAAACACGACACGATATATATAACCTGTCAATCTCGAAGTATTCCGTTTATTATACGAGTTTACATAATACGATACGAAGAACTTCTATACTAAATGTTGTTTTCACAAATATCATATTGATACGACACAAATAATTTGGAAGAATATTAATGCAGATCAATCTTTTGTTACTAGGTTAACACGCGACATGACAAGAAGTTTTTTTATCTCATTTTTTATTAATACAAACACGATGCGAATATAACTGTGGATCAACCCAAACAAGAAAATTTCCATGTCGTATCAAGGGATCATGTAGTGAATTGACCCCATTACTTGTAATCTTTTATTCAACTCAAAGTTCTTCGCAACTATTCGTTTTTCTCAAAATGTTTTAACCACAATGCATAACACTACATTGCTTGGTTCTTCATTGATAATAAATGAGTACGTCAATAGGTACTTAAAGGAAGAGTGAAAAACACCTCTACACGGAAGCTAAGCGTTGCACAATAATTCATGTTTTTTGAAGCAACCGTCGGTGGATGAGGATTGATGAAACAAGCATGCAACACAAGGTTCACAACAGAAATTTTCATTCAAATAACAGAACCAGATATTGAACTAAACAATCACAATATGATAGTCTTTTTGCCTAATACAAATCATTTTTTTTGCCTAAACAATCACATAGCGAAACATAGTTAAGAAAGGAACAATGACCAAAATGTCACGTTTTGTCAAAAATTTTATCCAAATGCCACACAAACAGTATTTTTTATCAGATTGCCACATGTCATAATTCGCTACCACTGGTAGCGAATTTCGTGACCAATAATTTCGTGACTCGTGGTCATATTGCAGACCAAATTCTCTACCAGTGGTGGCGAATTATGACACGTAAGCTTTTTCCTGCGAAAGTGTGCCATGTGTCAAAAAATCATTTGCGAACATAATATGCTACACAGGGTAGCGAATTACTACTTGCTTGACACGTGTCATTTTTGCTGTCTGTGCATTCTGACGTTGCATAATTCGCTACACTATGTAGCGAATTATTTGTAAGCATATTTCGTTACACAGTGTAGCTAATTATCCCACGTGACATTCTGAAAAAATTTACTGTTGACATGACAGTCTGGTAATTTTTTTGGCCAGACGTGACAAAATAGTCAATGTTTCGTTAAGAAAGTGGTTAACAAGGGCCTATCAATGTGATTGAACTTTTAGCATAAATTGGCTTCTAGCTTGAGCAATCTTGAGAATCACTTAAAAGTTACTGGCAGTAAATGATGCAAGGGGGGGCTCACATGCTTGCCACAAATGTTATTGGCAAAACTAAGTGTTTGAATTTGATCACTGGGTGTCAGATCCCTATTGGCTGGGTTCTTGGTACGATTCAATAGCCAGCAAAGATTGCTTGAAGAGCACTCAATAACACTAATATTGATGTATACTCAATAGTACTCAATGCATTGTTGAATTTGAAAGTTGAATCAAAAGAAAATGGGGTACTCTATTCCCTTTTCCTAATGATTTAATGGCCGACCCAACCCTTCCATCCATCAGAGCACTCAGCAGGTGATTTTTACTGCTGTCACATGGCTCCACCACAGGAAAAGTTCTGGTTTGCTTTACCCAATTTGTTGTATTATTCATGTGACTAGTAAGAGGAGGATGAGCCAAAATCATTCTTATGTTATTTAATAACTTTTTATTGAATAACTTTGTCTTAAAATTATTGAAAGTTTTTATTGTATAAATCATATTTATAAAACATTACATTAATCTAAAACTATTTAATTTGTTGTTAGTACACATTAAGTTTGACATAATATATATTTTTTGAAATATATGACAATAAGAATCATTTGATTATGTTTTTGTTATTGCTCAATTTTTACATTTTTTGAAACAAGCAATCAAGCTAATAGATAATGACAATTTAACTGTTGGATTAATTATAAAATGAGAAAAGTGTTTGTCATTTTAAATGGGCTTTTTGACCCTTATGCCCCTTAATTAATAATTAATTACCAAATTGCCCCTCATTCAAAACTATTTCGAAAATTTACCCTCCCCAACAAACATAACACCAATCTGCCCATGTTTGACCGTTGACCACGAAGCCTACCCGGGTACACCATTACCTACCCGGGTAAATTTTGAAACTTTTTATCTACCCGAGTATGTAGGGGTGTACCCGGGTAGAGTTCTTGAATCTGGGAAAATGTTTGAATTATTTACCCGGGTACGGAGCAGTGTACCCGGGTAAATCGCGTCCAGAAACCCCAATATGTATGGGTTTCGGCCATTGTTGCGAGGTATAGGGTTTTTGAAACCCCAAATCTTTCTCTCTTACCCTCTCTAATCCGAAACATCTCACATATTTCATCTCATCATTTCAGAAAGCTGAATCTTGGTGGGACATTGAGATTACATCTCCACACTCCCATTTTGTGCTAAAAAATCCGAACCAACCTCCAAACCCAAAACCTAGATCTAATTTTTGTGTGAAAGATGAGTTCAAGTCCAAACATGGTTCCTATAGTTGTTTACTACAATGGGAGGCATTTTGAAGGTCCGAACGGTGTCCGATTTGAAGGAAAAACAAAAACGATGAAAATCAAAGTGGGCACTACATGCAATGAACTAAAGGAGAGAATTCTTCAAAAAATGGGGTCAGAAGGCATACATTCCATCCACCGCATGATAGCCAGGTTAGAGACTGTAGTGGATATGGATACAATATACTACATTGGAAACGATATAAATGATGATGAAGATGTGGAGTTCGTAACAGATGCGTTTGTTGAATGGAAAGTATTAAAATATATTGAGATATATGTTGAAGTTGATGTTGGACAATCTTCATCTTTACCGGTGCATACAACCACTACTGCACACTGTACCGGTCAAGAAGATACAGTTGTACGATCTTCTGCACCTCCTCAGGTAGCATGGGATGAGGATGAAGAGGATGAAGACGAGGACTATGTGGACAGCGAAGATGAGGGAGAACCTGAAAGTGCTATTCCAGAAGGTGATTCGTCAGACACTGACGTGGACGGTAATTTTGAGGCTGACATGAGCGCCGTAAGTCTCGGTACCCCAGCCTTGTCACCACTTCATGTCGACCCAGTCAGTAGTGGTAAGTTATTAAATTTGAATATTTGCTTTAGACAATTTATTATTTGTGGTAAGTTATTAAATTTGACATGATCTTTAGATGCAGGGTCTGAGGAGCCATTCTGGAATGAAAGCCAACATTATTCATTCATTAACTGGGCGCACCCTAATGACGAGTTGGAGATCCTATATGGCGATGATGACAAGTTGCTAACAGGATAATGAGCAAAATGACCGGGCTCAGCGTTTGCCCTCCTAGTCTCTGTAACAATGGTCTCCCGGTTATAATCACCAAATATATGATGGTTGTCTCCATCATATAGTGCTGCTCCTGTGACACCATCAAAATCGAACCCCAGTAGCTCCGTCCAGATAGGAGCAGTCATGATGATATCAATCCCGCAGACACGGGAAGTCAGCTCGCCTTGCGAGTAGCCAAGGTTCTGGTAGAAGGCTCTTACCATAACCTCCGAGTATGGGCACCGCATCTCCGCCAGGTGAAGTAAATGTGTCTGCTCAAGAAGCGGCACAATGTCAAAACGCTCTAGGTTGAAGAATGCTGAATCCAGTGATTTCGGTTCGCAGATCTTCCGGGTCATGAAAAACTTCACGAACTTCTCGTGTGAAGGAATGTCATCCTCAAACAAATATCCGAACGTCAAGTCCGGAGCCTGACTCGAAGCAGCCTGGGGCTGAGAGGATGACGACCCATCGTGACGACTCTTGGTTCTTCTCTCGGAATGGGTCACTGGCAGCTTTGAAACGCGTCGAGAGGTCATTGTGTCACACTATTAAACTGAAAAAATAACCAAAATCAGAAATTAGATACATGTTAGGGTTAGGGTTAGGGTTAGATTCAGGGTTAGGGTTAGGGTTAGGGTAAGCGTATGACATACAAATTGATAAAATAATTCGGACAGAATCAAATGATATAAACGAAAATACAATGAATCAGAACAGAAATCATAACATAATTGAAAAAACTGAAAAAAAAATGCACCTTTGATCGATTTCAATCGGTAGAAGGCAGAGAGGTTGCAAGGTCCGCGAATGATGATCACAAACAAGACGAATTAGTGCAAGATTATGCCTGAAATCGCTCAAGATGACACTCCTCCAGCAGCTCTACTCGGGTACCCCTTTTGTGGGTTTTCGAAATGGGGCTGCTGGGGTATTTTAAAACCCTACCGTCGATGTTTACCCGGGTACACTGCTCCGTACCCGGGTAAATAATTCAAACATTTTCCCAGATTCAAGAACTCTACCCGGGTACACCCCTACATACTCGGGTAGATAAAAAGTTTCAAAATTTACCCGGGTAGGTAATGGTGTACCCGGGTAGGCTTCGTGGTCAACGGTCAAACATGGGCAGATTGGTGTTATGTTTGTTGGGGAGGGTAAATTTTCGAAATAGTTTTGAATGAGGGGCAATTTGGTAATTAATTATTAATTAAGGGGCATAAGGGTCAAAAAGCCTTTTAAATGACATAAAGTTATGTCATTTTAAGAGAGAGATAGACACAAAATAAATTTTTTATTTAAAATTTAAATTAAAAAAAAAATCACCCATTTTCTCTCTATTATGATTTTTATTTTTTATGTCTATCTCTCTCCTAAAATGACATAACTTGTGTCATTTAAAATGACAAACATCAAATCCTTTATAAATTTAGTGAGTGTCATTTTGAAGGACATAAATTTATATACTTTTAGCAGTTTTTAACAATATATTCCTAAAAATTTATAATTAAAAAATGCTAAAAGAGCTTATGTTCTTTAAAAGGATTATTTTTTTCCTTATGTTCCTTTCGGTCAAATAGTACCCAGATGAAGTTGCTATTTGTCTCCATCCGCATACTATCTTAGTATTTTTATCCGTATATTTGAAAATGGTCGTTTGTTTTAGGGAAAAAGGTGTGTAATTTAAAATGACATACCTTATATTTTTCACTCTCATAAAGAAGTGAGACCTATATTTTTAAAACTTTTTTCCTCCACTCTCTCATGATTTATCTTTTTCTCTTACTTAACATGATACAATTTTATATCCTTTAAAATAATACACATTCTTTTTCCCTTTGTTTTAATGCCTTAAATTTCCTTTTGGTGCAAATCTTAAAGTGGCATTTTAACCACTTTATATATATGCACAATATATGGCACGGTTATATATGTAGGGGTTGAAATTTTTAACAAGATATGTGAATGCGATACCAACACGAAAAAAAGTAATTATGTTTAGTTGATCTATTTTTAAATTTATATTATGTTCGTGTTATTGATAAACCTTTAGTTTATCTTATTTTATAGACTAAATTAATATAAAATATCAAGTTAAATAAGTCAAAAACTAAGGTTTAATATAATAATCATGAACATTATCTGAATTTTTGTTTAATGGAATCATCTTTGCTATTTTTTAGGGATTTGTTGACAAAAGGAGTCAAAGATGAAGATTGGATAAATAGAGATCACAACTAGAAAAGATAAGATCAAGAGATGATAGAAGAAGATCAAAAACAATAAGATTGAGGATCTTATCAAGTTGTTAGAAGTGGGAGCTTAAGCCCCCATTCAGAAGCTTAAGCTCCCTAAAAAAACGCAAATAGCTACTGCCTCTGGGCGCTTAAGCCCCCAACTCAGGGCTTAAGCGCGCCACAAGAAGAAAAAGTTGTCGCGAGGAGCGCGCTTAAGCGCCCTTCAGAGCGCTTCAGCGCGCAACGCGAATCAGAATTCACTGTCCTAGGGCGCTTAAGCGCGCTACAACAGGCTTAAGCGCCCAGACAGATCCAACTTAGGCCCATTCGAGTTTTCTACTAGGATACGAACTCTTGGCCAATAAAAGGGCCATTGGGGACCAGAAATACAGAACTTTTAGATTGCTAAACAACTCTTGGGTGCTTGGAGGCGGAGGGAACGCGAAGAAACATCAGATTCATGTTCGTGAGCGGCGGAGACGGATCAACGTCAAGTGTTCACTGGAGATTTTGAAGATCCACCAATCACCTATGGAGTTTGGGGGAGCTTTTCTATTTTCTTTTGTTCTTGATTTTGCCATGTCCGGCTAGTTCTTTAAGTAGTTAGGGTTAGATGGATTTTAGTCGATTTATTATGCTTTGAATAATTCGTACGTTAATTTTCCTTTTTATCATGAATGAAGTTATCTGTTTTTAATGCTTTATATAGGCTTGAATCTTATATAATGATCATCGGTAAATGCATGACAATAGGGATGTTGGTGTGTGATCCATATCTGATAACTTCATCGTAAACGCTATGATTCTAGGAATAGACATAGAATTTGCGTAACCTTAAGATTCTTGAACTTAATGCTTGCATTCTTGGGGAATAACCGGGGAACTAGGGTTCTTTCAAGTTTGTAAAGGTTTTAGGGTAACAAGGGATTGAGCTCTAATAACACGCGAAAGAATTGGTTAGATTGATATTAAGGACGGTTAACGTAAAGAAGGACTTTGAATCATAATAAGGAGATTAAAGGAAATCGAACCCCTAGCTACGTTCTTTTACATTCTTAAATCACATCTTTAATTTCTTGTCTTTAATTCTTGCAAGTAATTAGCTTAATATTTAATATTTTAATTTTACAATTCAAATCCTGTTTCCAAATACACTTTCGATTGTCCAACTAAGTTTGCGATAGTGAATTAGTGCTTGAACCGTAATCCTCGTGGGAACGATCTCTTACTTAATCATATATTACTTGTACGATCGGTGCACTTGCCGTGAGTAGCAACAGTTATAAAATTTGACACCGAAAAATTTGTGTAATGTTACATAGTAAACCCTCAAATACGAAATTGATTGCGTTAATCTTTTTATAGGTTATATGAAATTATCAACTTGCAAAATAAACAAGTTGTGTTTATGACGAAAATTTTGTCACATTTTTAAATTTGTGTCATGTGTATATTAGAATGTGTTTAATTATATTCATACCAAATTTGTATTGTGCGGTATCGTATATTCAAATTGCGATATCTAAATATATGGGAGAAAAAGTGTCAGTTTACTCTCTGATAAATCTAAACCCATATAGTGTGAGAGATTTTTTCGTGCATATGTACAGGTTATTTTCTATTTGCCAAGGGACAGTGTCATCGTGTACTGGGAGATTTATCCAAGGCATACATATTGCATATGAAGTTGGCTAATTAATTTATTTGACTAAACTAGATAATTATTGAAAAGAGGAAATTTTGTCAATCATTTGGTTGGAGTTGGTATTAGGTAGTCCACAATCTATTAAAAACAAAGGCGTTCATTTAGTTTTGGCTTGGAATCCTAACCACAAATTTTAGAATTTGGATCACCTGTTTTCTGTAGGGATGAATGCGTTGGAGACTATTTTGACCACCCGAGAAACAAATTTAAATATTAAAATAAAAATCAAAGATTATACTCACGAACAACGAAATTCTGGGACAAAAAAGTACTACCTTTCACTTGCCAGTTGCCATGTGACGAATAAAAGTAAAAGTTGTCTTTATTTCATGATTTGGTTGCCCAATGATAATACATTAATACATAAACATTAAGAGTTTGCCATGAGAATACAAATTTTGATCTAGATACATGTTCAACAATCAACATAAAACCCATTCATCTCAAAAAATCAAATGGGGGCCATGAGCGGGTTAATTTTAAGAAACTTTATTTGTTATGGGACTTTATAATTATTTTTTATCTAAGAAATAAGTTATATGTATGATATTACGCGAGTGATGTTAAAAATGTATATATTTATAGGGGAAGAAACACACATTTGTATCTGTGATTTGTTAGTGTTCAAAATATTCTGTTTATTCAAGAATTACTATATGTTTCATGTCATTTTTCCATGTCATTCATAGTACTCTTCATTAAAAATTTGCTAAAACTTAGTAATTATCTTTTTAGATTTTTTTATCAGTTCATGAGAAACTCGATTTAGATGAGTAATCTAATTCGACACGGAAAAAAGTTTATTCTGTACCACTTAGATTAATAATTAAGATTAACATTAATAATTTTTTAAAATATTATATTGTTGCATGGAAAAACGTACCATCACTTTAATGCGTCACGTGATTTTATTTTATGCAATAGAATTGAAAAAAAAAATTCAAAAATATAAAATAAGAGTTTGGTGTTTGTCATTTTAAATGACATAAGTTATGTCATTTTAGGAAAGAGATAAACACAAAAAAAGTAAATTATGGAAGAGAGAAAGTGTGTGATTTTTTTATTTTAAATTTTAAATAAAAAAATTATTTTGTGTCTATTTCTCTCTTAAAATAACATAACTTTATGTCATTTAAAATGATAAACACTCTCCTCATAAAAATAAAATAAAGAGAATACCTAAAACTTAAAATTAAAGTCCATGCTATTTAAGACCTGGATCCCAGGTCACCGGTAAATTGTATAAAATATATACATTTAATAAGTAATGAAATTCAAACTTTAGTTCTCATGTTTGAGGATCGAAATACTTATCACTGGATTACTTTTATTTGTTGGATATAATTTTTATAATTTAATATTCATTATATATTATTTAATAAATTTAATTTATACAGTTGAACTAGTGACTCATTAGTTGATCGAACCACTGACTTAGTACCTCGACCGAGTCGATGATTAAGTCAAGTTTGAAAACAATGCTAATAATCGTCTTTGTTGAAAAAGCAATAATATATGGGGAATGATCTGTTACAAATTTTTATAAATTATACTATGTACTTCCGGAAGTACATATTATAACTTAGGGTGCTTTCGGACAGTGGCGGACCTAGGAAAAAAAATTATGTGTGCACACTTAAGGTGGGGGTTCAGGGGCAGCGCCCCCGAAGATTTTTTTTTTAAGAAAATTTAAAATGTATTAATTATAGGGGTTAATTGATCAAAAACCAACCTCTATCGATGTCTATTTGATCCAAAGTTGACCATTTTTGCTTCACAAAAAAACCTGAAAAATCCCATGCGATTCTCCTCCACTTGATGAAGATTGAATTTCAGGAATCATTAATATCCATTAAGGTTTATGTTTCAAAAAAAAGAAGAAGAGACAAAGCAATATGGTAGGGTTTAAGCTTTAAGCTTTTAATTATATAGGTTGGTTGGGTTGGGCTTGAGCCTATTTTTATTTTTTTCTTTTCAATCTTCCTAATTTTTTTTTTTTACTTGACCTAAATCACCCACCCTTTAAAAAAAAAATTCTCAAATTTTTGTGTCTGATGTGCAGACGCAGGCAACAACACCGGTCCGTAGGGGTGATAAACGAGCCAGGGGCCTTTCAGAGGCCTTTGGCTCGGCTCGTGAAGGCCTGAGTTTACATGCCTAATATTGGTTGTTGGAACCAGGCTTGGACTTGTATAAAAGCTCGTTTAGTAAAAATGCCTCAGGCTCCAATTCAAAAGCTCGGCCTTGGAGCCTATCAGGCTGGCCTAATATATTAATTTTTATTTATATTTATATTTTTTATACTATTTGTAATAGCCCTCTCTCTCCTCTCAATCCATTTCACCCCTATTTTATTAGTTAAACAGATTTTTTGAATGATTTTGTTCTATATTATGATGTTTGGATATACATTGAATTTATGAATATTTATGGAATTACTAGTGTTGTTGATTGTATATTCTGTTTGGATAAATTTTGTTGTCTTATTTTTTTCTTACAGGCTAAATCAGGCTTTTATCTTTTGTAAATAAGGCAGGCCACAGGCCGATAATTATATTTGTAACAGGTAACAGGCTTGGTAAGGCTGACACATTTAAACACAGGCTTATCCTTTTAAAACCAAAACTCGGCTCGGCTCGGCCCGTTAACACCCCTACCGGTCCGCCTCTGCTTCCAGAAATACATAGTATAGTTTGTAATAGTTTATAAACAAAAAATTTGTAAATATAACTCTCTCCATATATATATATATATATATATATATATATATATATATATATATATATATATATCAAACATGCCTATTTTAGGTTTAGTTAAAGAGATTAATATTTCTCATATTATAGGAGATAATTTTATTTTATATACACAAATAAAAGTATGTGAGCCCTATATATGGCTATGTGAAGAGGAGAGAGAAAAAGAAAATATGAATCTCACACATTTATATATATATATATATATATATATATATATATATATGAGGTAGGATCCTTTGACACCGGTGTCAAATTTGAAGTTTGACACCTCATTTGAGAGCCGTTAGATCAAAAAAGATCAACGACTCTGATTTGTAAGCATGTGATACCATTGATCTTTTTTGATCTAATGGCTTTCAGATGAGGTGTCAAATTTCAAATTTGACACCGGTGTCAAATGATCCTACCTCTATATATATATATATATATATATATATATATAATAAAATTATTTTGCACAACATGAAAAATACTAATTTTTTATTTAAATTATGAAAGTTCAATTGTTTGGAGTTGTTCAGTAACTAGCTAAGCAGATATATACTACGTACATACAATCATACTCAGGGTTTTTGACCCTTTTGCCCCTAATTAAATAATTAATAACCAATTTGCCCCTCCCCCAGAACTATCCACCATCCTGCCCCCATTTAGTCGATTAAGTTGCACTTTTAATCGACTAAATGGGCTAAACTCAGAAATTATGAAACGCGAATTTTAGTCGACTAAAAACTCACCTTAATCGACTAAATTGTTTGCACTTTTAGTCGACTAAGCACATTATTTAGTCGACTAAATGTCCCAGATCAAGTTTTTTAAAACCCCCCCATTTCGCAAAGGGGGTTATTTTCAAACCCTAATCGACTAAATCGTTGCATTCCGTCCCCTCTCTCCAACCAAGTCAGAATCTCAACCCTTGAAGGTGCGATTGAAGCTTCCTTGGTTCACACTTGCGAAATCGACATTTAGGTAACGTATTCCGACTTGCATTTGGTTTTAAGTTTAGTTTTTTTTTTGGTTTTCTTCATGCATTTGATTTATGTTTGCGGTTTTGTGGATTTAGGTTACGGGTAGGGTGCTAAGTTTGTTGTGAGGGTGAGGGTTAGGGTTGATGTGGTGCCTTAGGCTTAGGGTTAGGGTTATGTTAGGGTTAGGGTTAGGGTTAAGGTTTACGTTGCTGTTTTGTTTGGGTTGTAGTGTTTAGGGTTAGGAATGGGTTTTTGTGTTCTGTTTTAGGGTTTAGGGTAAGGGTTAGGGTTAGGGTTGAGGGTTGAGGGTTAGGGTTTCTGTTTCTGTTTTAGGGTTAGGGATTGGATGATGTATAAGGCCAAACACAAGGGTGCACTTCCATTTGCTTGTCTTGTTCAGAGGATATTGGAGCATTTTGATGTTCCCATGGGTAATGTGACCTTGAAGAAGACCACAAGGTATAATCATAAGTTTGGAAAACGTCTACTGGAGCAGTGCAAGATGACAAAGAACCCCCAAACAGGAGTGTGGCAGTTCACAGGTGCGGCTGATGTTGAGGTTCCTGATGTTGCTCCAGTTGTAGACATGGTTGACCCCGAGGTGGAGGATGATGATGACGATGATGATGAGGGTGACCAGCAGGAGATAGTTGAGCCTGAGGGTGGGTTTTCATTACGTGATGTCATGAAGGGCATAAACGCCACGCTGAAGAAAATAGGAAAAATGGCGCTGAAACACAAAAAATGGAGGAAGAGTCACGTGCAGAAGGGAAATGAAAGATTTAGACATATACAGGGACGGTTAAAGGGTGTTGAAGATAGGCTTGCTCGTCTAGAGCTTGGACGAGGACAACAGATTGAGGATGTTGCAGGGCAGGGGGCTGATGTGTCAGATGAGGATGACGAGGAGACAGCGTCCGAGGAGGATGAGGATTAGATTTAGGGTTTATGTTTCTATTTTACGTTTCTAGTGTATGTTGTTATGTAATTGACTTCGGTGTTCCTATTTGACATTTGTAGCTTATGTAATATTATGGTTATGAAATGAACTATTTGATGTTTCCATCATGTTGTGAACCGTTTACGTAATTATTGTTGTTTTCTTGTTTACCAAATGAAGGAACAAATATTTTTTACCTTCATGTTTTCAATTTGTGTCTAATCACAGTCCAACGGGTCTAAAATGTCCAATGAAATTCAGAACAGGTGACCTTAACAGAGTTAAAATAAGAACACAAGTTTCGGATACCCTAACTTGGAGCATTTATGCAGTACATGTACATTCGTGGTTTATAACCTATACAATACTATTTTGTACCTGAAAGTGTGTTCCCCAAGTCATTATATGCGTGTACATTGATATTCGATCGGTTTCGTGCCAAAAAAAATCGTGCAAAACAGAATGGGGTGTCAAAACCAGTTATTTAGTCGAGCAACCCGTACTGGTTTAGTCGACTAAACCAGTTGCATTTCAGATTTAGTTCGAAACTCCTGGTACAAATATAATGGATCTCCTAAATGCCAGCCACCGTGGATGTCATCGTCGCCATACAATATCTTCGTCTCATCATTAGGGTGAGCCCAATTAATGAACGAATAGTGTGGGCTGTCGTTCCAAAATTGCTCAATCTCAGACCCTACATCCAAATTTAAACTTATCCGTCAGTACGAAAGAAAACACAAATATATATATATATGCAAAATTAAAACTTTATATTACAATCTTACCACTGCTAACAGGGTCAACACGGAGCGGTGGCATAACCTGGGAACTCAAGTTTCCTGAACTAGTATCAGCGTCAAAATTCCCCTCTACGTCCGTATCGGAGGTGTCACCCAGCGGAATAACACTCTCGGGTTCACCATCGTCTTCACTGTCCATATCCTCGTCATGCCCATCCTCATCCTCGTCTATTTCCCTCAGTGGTATCTGACTTAAGACAGGTGCAGGTGCAGATAAACCGACCACTCTGTCTTCTTGACTTTGACTTCTTCCATGCACAGGTGCAGATGAAGATTGACCACAGTCTATTTCAACATATATCTCACTAAAGTTTTGAAATTTTCGGTCCACAATTGCATCTATGACACAATCCACATCTTCATCGTCACATATATCATTACCAATGTAGAATATAGCATCCTTACCAACTGTAGACTCTACCCTGGCGATCATCCGTTGAACGCCATGGCTGCCGTGTAGCCCCAATTTTTGGTTAATCCTCCCCTTCAGCTCATTGTACGTAGTGCCCCGTTTGATTTTCAACATTTTCATTTTTCCTTCAAATTGAACACCGTTGGGGCCTTCATAATGCTTTCCATCATAGTAAATCATGGTAACATACATGTTTGGACTTGAGCTCATCTTTCACACGAATTTTGGGGGTAGGAATCAGATTTTAGGGGTTAGGGTTCGGATTTGGGGGAAACAATTGAGAAATAAAGGAAAATGACAATGATTTCACAATTACTATGTCTTAGAGGTGGTGGGATGAAATGGAAGGGTGATTGGAAGGTTCCCAGCTGACAAACAAGAGAAAGAGACCAAGAGAGAAGTTTTGATTTCGAATATTTTGAAAATGAGCCCAAGAGAGGTCTGGATATAGGGTTTTTCGCGATCTTTAGTCGACTAAATAATGTGCTTAGTCGACTAAAAGTGCAAACAATTTAGTCGATTAAGGTGAGTTTTTAGTCGACTAAAATTCGCGTTTCATAATTTCTGAGTTTAGCTCATTTAGTCGATTAAAAGTGCAACTTAATCGACTAAATGGGGGCAGGATGGTGGATAGTTCTGGGGGAGGGGCAAATTGGTTATTAATTATTTAATTAGGGGCAAAAGGATCAAAAACCCATCATACTCAAGTCAAATAGCTGAGACTAGGACTAGTGTCAGTTATATACTATTATGTTCGCAAAAATAATAATGACTATTAAAAAATATAGAAAACTTTTAGAAGACGAAAAGATATATTTGCACATAATTGTAGGCTAACATACGTTTATATAAAAATATTGATTTGATTTTGTACAGATTTGAAGATAAATTTAAAAGGTTTATTAGTATCAAGTAACAGAAAACAAAATTTTATTCCTACACAATCATTCAAAAGCGAAACCCACCAGGTGAGAGGAAAAAAAGAAAAAAAAAAAGGAGTAGTCCACTTATCGATGTGAGCGCGGGAGATAAATAAAACCCTAAATTTAATAGTGTAAACATATACTTTTCATTTATAATGGATAATGTTATTAAAGAAAACGTCGACGATATATTTTTCTCTTCTATATCCCTTATTATGAACGGTGATTATATAAACTGAACTAATGTTAAATATATTCTAAATTAAATAGAATTGCATATTTTTTTTTATTTCTCCAACATTTGAGACACAATGTCCAAAGATCTGAGACAGCGTATCATACAGTGGAAGTAGTTGAGATTTGCCACTATTTATATTTTTGTCAAATGGAAAAAAGTGAGTGGTCAAAAGAAGGATTTTGTTTCGGTGGGAAATGCAAAAAATGGAATTTGCAGTCCGCTTACCCTTCATCCTGAAAAAATGCAAGAAAAATCTTGGATTTTGAATTTTCATCATGGATTTAAGGCATAATAAAAGATTAAATGTTTTTCTTGTTATAGGAGATAAATTTATCTTTTATACACATATAAAAATATATAAAAATCCATGTGGATTCATATAAAAAAAATAATGAAAAATATATATAAAAAATAAAATTATTTTCTATAATAGGAGAAATATTAATCTCTATATAAAATTTACAAATATGGAATATTGTAATAATATTCTAGCAAGAAAAAAGAAATAGTATGATAATAAAAACTATAATGGATAAGAATGATGGCTTTTTTACCTTTTACCCCTCATTAATTATTTAATAACCATTTTGTCTCTTATTACAAACTATCTACCAATCTGCCCCTTTTTAATCTATTAAATTGAATATTTAATCGATTAAATGGTCAAATGAAGATTTAATCGATTAAATCTCCAACTTAATCGATTAAATCTTCCTCTTTATCAGAAGAACAACCTTATGCATGAGAGATTTAATCGATTAAATAGGGAGATTTAATTGACTAAATCTTCAAGTCAACGATTTTTGCCTATTTTGACCATTTAATCGATTAAATTTTTGGCTTAATCGATTAAAGAAGGGCAGATTAATAGATAGTTCTGAATAAGAGACAAAATGGTTATTAAATAATTAATGAGAGGCAAAAAGATGAAAAAGCCAAAAAATGACCTATAAAGAACTTAACAGTGGAGCAACGAAATCATTACTCAATATTAATCATCCCCTAAAGTAAACTATATAAAAATAATAATGTCTTTATTTTGTGTTATGGTGTCCTCAAATTTTATGAAAAAAATTATAAAAAATACTCTAATCTTATTAATGACATCCTAAATTCAGTTTTTTGTTTTGCATCTATTTCATCTCACCACTGTTCATTATTTTCTTAATTGAATCTTCCTACTAACTACTAAGTACAACAAATTTGCAACCGTATCTGTGTAACATTAAGGACCCACCACTTTAACCCTTTTTATGTGTTTTTTTTTTTTTTTTAATAATTTCTTAAAAAAAATTCTCTTCTTCTTCTTGTTGTTGTTTTTGTTGGACCCTCTCCTTTCTCCTTTCTCCTTTCTCTTAGGCTTTTCAAAAAGCTTTGTTGGGAAAATACAGGGATGCATGAATGAATGGAGATGAAGGCCTTCAGTGAAAGCGATTGAGATTCATAAATCACATGCTTTTGGAAGCTTCCATTCCATTCCTTATGGTTTGGAGTTGATCAAGATCTGTTTTACCTGTGCCATTTGAATTCCAGAACCATGCATATAGGTATGCATATGCAATGATCCAAAAGCTTCTATTTTTGCTCACAAAATTTAATTTTGTATTTATTTATATGGTTTTCTCTGGTGCCCTGTTTTTGTTTTTGATTATTGTGGGATCGCATTTATTCTTCTATCACGTTTACTGAAAATCTGAGCTTTGGGTGGCTTCTGGGTTTTCTGTTGATATAAATTTGAGAAATTCTTGATGAAATCTCCTTAACTAGTGGGTAACTTTTGCTATGTTGTTGTTATAGCTCTTTGTTAGTGATTTGTTAGATTGGTTAATGCAAAAGATACACACTTTCCATTTGGTTGTTGGTGGAAAAACTAGGGAGAAGTTGTCAAGAAGAGAGAGTAATTTGGAATATTTTTATTTATGTGGTTCCCGGAAGATGAAGAATTCTGTTTGAGCTTTATAGTTGAATTAGGTTCATTTAAGTGGACATTGTTGTCTTCCCACGGTTATTTTACTGGAATTTTTTAACCAAGAGTTTTTTTTATGCACCATTTTCATTTGGGGTAGGCCTCTGTCATCATTTCCACCAAGGTTGCATCCCCATACTCTTCCATGGTGGGTGCCTTGTATACTTAATAACCTTTGCTTGATCAGTAATAACCTTTTTTCTAATTTTGTACTTGACCCCTTCTTTGTGTGAGTGAATTTGATCCACCTTTGGTTTTTATTGCTGTTGGTTTCATCATAATTTATGTATATTGTCTCCTTTATTGCGATATTTAAATATGCATATGTACTAGAATCATTAGTCATGATATATGTTTTTCCCATGAAGAGAAACTTGTGGTACTACTGTTAGAATATTTATCAATATTGAATTCTATCATGCATTGGAGTCTATTTTAATTGGTTTTAGGAGTAAACAGGGGACTATCTTATACATTAAGTCAATTCCCCAGTACATTTTATAGTGTGTCCTTTAGAATTCTTTATTTGTTTTTGTAATATTAGTTTGTTGTTTGGTTTCATTTAAGCAGGTCAAACGGATACAACTTCAGTGAAATGTCTAATCAACAGCATTTCTCGATTCATTCATCTGGTTTCTTGCCAAACAGTAAAACCTATGCCTTTTCAGAAAATCTGTAATAATATGGTTGGTGTGTTAAAGTGTTTGAAGCCTGTGCTTGATGACATTATGGATTACAAAATCCCTTTAGATGAAAATCTATGTAAAGAGTGTGAAGAATTGGATATGCGGGTTAATGAAGCTAGAGATTTCATTGAAAAATGGGGTCCAAAGATGAGCAAAATTCACAGTGTAAGTAATTCACTAATTTGTATTCTTATAGAAAAACTAATACTGTTATCCAACAACTGTCATTCCATTTTGTTTAAGATCATCAGTCTCTTTGCTGCCATCTGAAAGTTGAAAAAAACAATGAACCAGCAATACCTCCACCATTTGTCTTACTTCTCTGGGAGAGGTTGGTTCTAACTTTTTCCTTGGGATCATTCTATTTTCAGGTTCTACAAAGTGGGACATTGTTGATCAAGTTACAGGGCACTTCACTTGATATTTGTCACATGATAGTTAGATCCTTACAGTCACCTCCATCTGCATCAGTTTTGGCTAATCTTCAGGTATGTGCAAAGTTGGAAGTTATCTCCTCTATTTGTTCTTTATTCAAGAAGGTTTGCTTAGTTGATTTGCTTCCTGATAATTATTCTCCTATCCCGCACCCTTCCAAAAATAAAAGCAGGACATTATCAAAATCCTGCATTTTGCAAGATTAATAGTTTTTGTCAATTTTTTTGGGTATCTTGTTGATCATTATAAGTATGAGACTAATTTCTAGCAACATTTTCAGCGCTATATCCAGGAACTTCAATGTCTCAAGAAGGAAACGACAATGGTCAATATAGAAGAAGCACTGAGAAACCAAAGGGATAATATTGAACCTTGCAATGAACATCTAAAGGAAATTATTGAGTTACTTAAATTGACATCAAACCAGGAGCTCTTGAAAGAAAGTATTGCTGTGGAAAAGGAAAGGTTGAATGCTGAAGCCAATAAAATGAAAGGGGACTTGGAAGAAATTAACGAAATTGTGAATCTTGTCTGCAACTTACGTGATTATGTGATGAAAACTGAGAGCCCTATAGTCAAGAGTGGTGTCCCAATCCCTCCATACTTCCGCTGTCCTTTATCGTTGGAACTCATGTTGGATCCTGTAATCGTGGCTTCAGGTCAAACATATGACAGACAATCCGTCCAAAAGTGGCTTGATCATGGGCTGACTGTTTGTCCCAAGACTCATCAGAGACTTACGCATACAAATCTCACTCCCAATTACACTGTGAAAGCTATGATAGCAAATTGGTGTGAGGAAAATGATGTCAAACTTTCCAGTAACTCTGAGCACAATAATTCTTCCCGTATCACATCCCCCTCAGATCGTTTATTGCCTCAAGACTTAGCTCATGCATGTGGTTTTGGGTCTTTACCTAGTCACAATTCCATTTCAACATCATCTCTTCAAACTGGAGATACTTTTGAGAAGAAAAAGGGTGATAACTCTTTCAGATTAAGTGGAGAATCCAATGGATGCCAGAGTGGAGCAACAGAAAAGTGTGAGCAACAATCCCCATATAGTCACAGCAGAAGTGAATCATTTTCAAGTTCATTTTCTAGTACTGATTGTGTGCCTGCAGTTTCAAAAGAGGCGTCAGGGATATCTAGTAAGCATCAAAATGTGAAGGTGTTGTCCGGAGAAATCACAAATGTGTGTCCTGCTTCTCCTGGTAATAAACAACCAGGGTTATCTGGAAAGCAATTTCAAAGCCCTGGATCAAAAGTGGGAGGGATGGAGAATGGAAAAAATAATAATAATAATAGTCAATCAAGAACTGATTCTCATCCTGTTTTTAACATGGGATTGGATGGCTTGACCACCTCATCTCATGTCAATAAATTGATTGAAGACCTTCACAGTCCATCAATTGAAGTGCAAACTACTGCTGCAGAAGAATTGAGGCTCCTTACAAAGTGTAACACAGAAAACCGTATCATTGTAGGGCAGTGTGGGGCGGTCGTGCCTTTAATTTCACTGCTATATTCAGATGTAAAGATAACAGAAGAGCATGCTGTGACAGCTCTGCTGAATTTGTCAATTAATGAAGACAACAAGGCCTTGATCATGGAAGCAGGAGCCATAGAACCACTTATCCATGTTTTGAAGGCAGGAAATGATGGTGCCAAGGAGAATTCTGCAGCAGCTCTATTCAGCCTCTCTGTAATAGAGAACAACAAGGCAAAGATTGGCCGTTCTGGTGCAGTTAAAGCTTTGGTGGATCTTCTTGCGACAGGAACTCTTAGAGGGAAGAAGGACGCTGCTACTGCTTTATTTAACCTGTCAATATTTCATGAGAATAAAGCTCGTATAATTCAAGCTGGAGCGGTGAAATTTCTGGTTCGGCTAATGGACCCTGCTGATGGAATTGTTGACAAGGCTGTTGCTCTTCTGTCAAACCTGTCAACAATTACAGAGGGCCGATTAGAAATTGCAAGGGAAGGGGGCATCCCCTTACTGGTTGAAATTGTTGAATCAGGTTCCCAGCGGGGAAAGGAAAATGCTGCCTCCATTCTCTTGCAACTATGCCTTCATAGTTCCAGGTTTTGTACTCTGGTTTTGCAAGAAGGAGCTGTACCTCCCCTAGTTGCATTATCTCAATCTGGTACACCAAGAGCAAAGGAAAAGGTATCAAGCTTATCATCCTTTTCCTTTCCATCCTTATAAGTGGTCAGCAATTTTATTATGTGCATATACCAGCCAGTTTGCTTCATTTGGATGAGTTATTGTCCATCTCATGGTATAATAATGTTGAATCCTTCGGTGTCGATCATAATTATGCACTCATTTTGTTTAAACTAAGGGCTGAAATCTTGTTTTCTAATATTTGCTCAATAGTGCATTCTTATGTGATAGGAATACACCAACCATACTAATTATGGGAAAGCCTCACCCCAAAAGCTAGCTTGTAAGACCAAAGTTCATATAAACCCTACATCAGAACCCTATGTTTCCGATATGGGACTCCAAGTCCCATACCTTGCAATTGGATCGTAACATTGGAAATATAAGATTTTGGTATGGGGTTTATATGGACTTTGACCTCTCTTACCTTACAAACTAGCTTTTGGAGTGAGAATCACCCAAGATTCGTATCAATATCATAACAAACTTTGGTGGTCATGGCATACATTATCTCATGTAATGAGCATAATCTGAAATGTGCAAGAAAAAGCGTCAACATGTACACGTTCATGCAGGCACAACAGCTTCTCAGTCATTTTCGTAATCAGCGGGAAGGAGCTACTGGGAAGGGAAAATCATGAAGATAGACACTTTTGGTTATTTCATTTTGCCCCTTTTTTTCCCCCTTAGTAACTTGTGATAATCTTATTCCCCTCCCTATTCTATAGCTGCTGTTTAGGACTTAATGACTACTTTCATTGCATTCTTTTGATTTATACATGTATCATTTGTGAAGCTTCTTATCTTCTTCCAGTGGCTTGTCATTGGTTTTTCTCAAGTTCAAAATTGAACTTCACTGCTACGCTGCCTCATTTCTCCCCCTATTGTCTGGGATGTTTATTTTCGAATATCTCTTGTAGGCTTTAATTTTCTTTCCACTTTTGTGGCTGTTCTTGGGAGGAGTTAGTCTACTTTTTGAAGCTTAAGGTTGGCAAGATGTAAACCAAAACACTATTCAGCTAGAGCATAACTTATGTGGTCAATGCTGTACATATTTGTACATATACTATAGAATCTTGTGATGTACTATAAATTATTGTACCTTGTACTGTTATTTGAGCTGTTTTATTATTATGTATTCAACCCTTTGTTAATCTATACATTTTAAGCTAAGATTCAAGAAACTCACTACCATATTGGTCATCGAAAGTTCTAAGGGTGTGAGTGTGAAGACATATAACTGTGGGAACTTCTACAGTTAACCAATAGTAGCTTTTGTTCTCTCTCTCTGAATATATTTTGACCCTGTTTGAATATTGTTTTGTTACGTTAAGAAGGTCATCTAGGCCCAAGTCATTTAGATGGCTTTGTAACTTGATTTGTCACCGTTGATATTTTAGTCCATTCATTAGTTGATTGCATTAGGACAGTTACAATGTAGTTATACTTAGGAATATAGCACAAAGGTGTCATATAAATACTTGTAAACAGAAGAGTTGAATATCAATAAAAGAATTACTTGAAAAAGGGTATTCTAATATATTATAGAATTGTAAATAATCTGTACAAAGGGTTCTCTATTTATAAAGAATATTTTACCTACTTTTAACCTAATGGGCTTGGCCCAATACAACAAAGAGCTTGGCCCAATACAACAATAAATGACTAAATAAAAACTAAATAATAACTAAATCAATATTATTTACAACACTCCCCCTCAAGCTGAGGAATAAATATTTATCATTCCCAGCTTGCTAGTAAGTTCTTGAAATCTGTCTGAAGGAAGCCCCTTTGTTAATAGATCAGCCAATTGACGCCCAGTGGGAATGTATGGAGTGGTAATCGACCCGCTATCAAGTTTCTCTTTGATGAAATGGCGGTCAACCTCAATATGTTTAGTCCGATCATGTTGAACTGGATTATGAGCTATACAAATAGCGGACTTATTATCACACAGCAGCTTCATAGGTCCCTCACATTTTATTTTGAGATCATCAAGAACAATTTTCAGCCATAGTAACTCACAAATGCCTTGAGCCATAGCTCGAAATTCAGCTTCTGCACTTGATCTGGCAACCACATCTTGTTTCTTACTTCTCCATGTCACCAAGTTACCGCAAAGAAACATGCAATAACCAGTGGTAGAACGACGGTCAGTCACGGATCCAGCATAATCAGCATCTGTGTAGACTTCTAAAGATAGATTGCCATCACGTCGGAATAACAATCCTTTACCAGGAGTACCTTTAAGATACTGAAGAATTCTCTCTACTGCCTGCATGTGTTTTTCTTTTGGATCGTGCATAAACTGACTGACAACACTAACAGCATAAGCTAGGTCTGGTCTAGTATGGGCCAGATATATCAATTTCCCAACTAGCCGTTGATATTGTCCTTTATCAACTGGAGGACTCTCTTCTTCATAGCCCATCTTGTGATTCTGCTCAATAGGAGTATTAGAGGGTTTACACCCGAGCTTTCCTGCTTCTTTGAGAAGATCAAGAACATATTTCCTCTGGCTGATAAAAATTCCTTTGCTTGAATGAGCTACTTCTATCCCTAGGAAATATCTCAGTTTCCCAAGGTCTTTGATTTCAAACTCAGAGGCAAGCCGTGTTTGCAGAATCTGTCTCTCCACAAAATCATCACCTGTGATAATAATATCATCAACATATACAAGGAGCACAGTAAGCTTCCCATTTTGGGAGTGCTTGAAGAAAAGAGTGTGATCTCCTTGGCTCTGTCTGTATCCTAAGGTCATCATAAGTAGAAGCAATGGGTAAGTCATTAGAGATATCAGAAGAAATAGACAAATCATGAGAGGAAATAATATTAGAATCAGAAACAGGAGATTCAGAAGAAATAGGAGATTCAGGACTTACCAGTGGTTCAGACGATTGAGGTTGCTGGTGAGACAGTATGGGTTGTATCTCAGGTGTATTTGAAGGTTCTGACACACCAGGAGCAGACACACTAGGAAGAGAGAAGATTGATCCAGACTCAAAGAAGGAAGGGGACGAGTCTTCTGAAGAACTATTCTCCCCCTGACGATGAGGACCCAGGAAATAAGATTCAGATTCTTGAAAGGTGACATCCATAGAAACAAAAAATTTCCGACTTGGTGGATGATAACACTTGTACCCTTTTTTATAAGGGTTATAACCAAGGAAGATACACTTAAGAGCCCTAGGATCCAACTTACTCCGATGTTGTTTATGAACATGGACAAAGGCAACACATCCAAACACTCTTGGTGGAAGGCTCTGCAATATGGGAACAGAAGGAAAGAAGGAAGTCATGGAATGAATAGGACTGATATTGTTAAGGACCCGTGAAGGTAAACGGTTGATCAAAAAAGTTGCAGCTAATACTGCTTCTCCCCAATAAGAACTAGGAACAAATGTCTGAAAAAGTAGTGCTCTAGCAACTTCAAGAAGGTGACGATTTTTCCTTTCAGCAACCCCGTTTTGTTGAGGGGTATCAACACATGTGAGCTCATGAATCATACCTCTGTCTGAAATGAATTGTGACAGGCGTTGATTGACGTACTCAGTACCATTATCAGATCTGAGTCTTTTAATACCCTTACCAAACTGAGTCTCAACCATGTGATGAAACCGAATAAATATCTCTGGTACTTCAGACTTGTCTTTCATCAAGTATATCCATGTTATCCGAGTACAATCGTCAATAAAAGAAACAAACCACCTAGCACCTGAAACACTGTGCACTTTAGAAGGGCCCCAAACATCAGAATGGATAAGAGAAAAAGGTTCTCTGCTTTTAATAGTGCTAGAAGGAAATGACACTCGATGGTGTTTTGCAAATTCACAAACATCACAATGAAAGGTCTCAACCGACTGATTGAGAAACAGAGAGGGGAACATAGACTTCAAAAGACTAAATGGTGGATGCCCGAGACGCTTGTGATGGAGCCAAATCATAGACTCTGCAGTAGAAGGATGACGTGTCATTAATAACTGATTTTTGCTAGCATGGTCTGGAAGGAGATGATACAACCCATCCTGTTCATTAGCAACTCCAATTGTCTTCTTCGTGGTAAGATCCTGAATAAGACAATGAGAAGGAAAAAATGTGATAGAACAATTCAAATCAGTTGTAAGTTTTTGAGTGGAGATAAGATTAGTAGAAAGCTGAGGAACATAAAGAACATTTTTAAGAAACAAGGAAGGTTGAATTTGAATGTTACCAGAACCAATAACTGATTTATGGGATCCATCAGCTACGAATATAGTATGACTACCAACAGTAGGATGATAAGAACAAAATAACTCAGTACGACAAGCCATATGATCAGTTGCACCAGAATCCAAAATCCATGAGGTTTTAAAATCAGTGCAAGAAGCAAGAAGAGATATAGAACGTGTGCTCTTACCAGATAAGATCGAAGAACTATCATGCTCAGCCATTCTTTAACAAAAAAAGTTAACAACCAGCGATAAAATCAACCAAACAGAATATCAAATGACCTCTGATCAGAAAAATAATTACAGATCCAGATAGAAGACAAGAAGACGAGAAGAATGGTGGTGGTCCGGTCCAAAAACACGGCCGCACGCGCCTCCACGCGCCGGAGAAAGGAGCTGCGCGTGGGATTCACTCGCCGGGAAAGGGGCGGCGCGTGAGAGCGCGTGGATGGGCTTCGCCGGCTGAGATTTTTCTGGTGTGGTCGTCTGGTGAGCGCACACCTGTCTGTGGGTGGTCGCGGTTGAAAAGTCGCCGGAAAGTGGTCCAAACGGTGAAGACAGATCTGATTGGAGGCGATCGGAGGTGTTTCGGTCGTTTGTGGCGGAGGAACACTGCGTAGAATGATAGATCGGAGGAAAAATAAGGTCAACAATGGTCCCCTTGGTCCAAAAGGTCCCCGGAAAAATTTTCCGGTGGCGGCTAATGACGGCAAGAGGCAAAGAAATTAGGGTTTTGTTAAAAAAGAAGATAATATGTGCGGAAGCAAAGCCCTCAGATCGAGAGCTCTGATACCAACTTGAAAAAGGGTATTCTAATATATTATAGAATTGTAAATAATCTGTACAAAGGGTTCTCTATTTATAAAGAATATTTGACCTACTTTTAACCTAATGGGCTTGGCCCAATACAACAAAGAGTTTGGCCCAATACAACAATAAATGACTAAATAAAAACTAAATAATAACTAAATCAATATTATTTACAACAGAATTCACAATTTTCATTTCCTTTTCTCTGTTATTTCCTCTGTCTTTTAGAATTCATACCCTATCATTGGTGCTTTCACGATGCGGATTCAAGAACTTTCTGAGGAGTTGAATACGTTTCAAGAGCGTGTCGATGCCAATTTCGTTTCGTTCCAGCAGCGTGTGGATTTAAATCTGGAAGAGATTCGCACTCAAGCCTCAGACACACGTTCTCAGATTTCGTTGTTGGTACTGCAAATGCAACAATTGCAAGATGCTCTTCTTTCGCGTGTGCCTCCAGCGAGGGATTCTTCTGCAATTCCACACAGGTGCATGTTGATACTTCGTCTTCGCAACCTAATCCCAATCAACATCATGTGATTGATCAGCGTACCTTACTCAAAGGCGTTCGCATGGAAATTCCATTATTCAATGGAACAGAGCCGAATGTTTGAATTTTCAAGGCGGAACTTTTCTTTCTTCTCCAACACATTCCGGAAGATTCCAAGGTTCCTTTGGCTGGTATTCGCATGGACGGCACGACAGCGGCGTGGTTCCAGTGGATGTTCAATGGGGGGACGATCAATACATGGACAGCTTTCACTTTGGCCTTACGTCAAAGATTTGGTACGTCTGCCTTTGTGAATCTGAAAGGGGCATTATCCAAGTTAACTCAGGTTTCGTCTTTACGGGATTACATACAACGTTTTGAATCGTTGGTGAATCAAGTGCCTGAATTGGATGATGATTTACTAATGAATTTTTTTGTCTCGGGATTACAACCGGAGTTACGAAGTGCAGTACAATTGAGGGGACCCATCACCCTTCATCAAGCTGTTCAACTGGCAATGGCTTACGATGACCATCATGGAGAACTCAGAGCTTCTTTTTCTGGTGGTTCGAAAAGGTTTTTTCCTAAACCTGTTACCTCTGTTGAGCAGACTGCTCCCCCAACTTTGGGCTCGACTCACAACCAACCATTGGCTTTGCCTCCTCCTTCCAATTTAAAACGCTTGTCTAATGAGGACTTGCATAAGAAACGGGAGTTGGGCTTATGCTATACTTGCGATGAGAAGTGGACCAAACAGCACAGATGCAAGTCCAAACTCATGATTCTAATAGGTGAAGACAGTTCTCTGGAACCTGATCCAGATGAAGAACATATTGTGTGGCATACTGAGCAAGGATTGGGTGAACACATGGATGCTTCTTTGCATGCGTTATGTGTGAATCAACACCAGCATGCTTTGAAGTTTATTACCTCTTTGCAAGGTAAACTCATTTCGATTTTGGTTGACTCAAGGAGCACTCACAATTTCATACAGAGCCAGTTAGTTACACAGCTTAATCTGCCAATGGTACGCTCACAAAAATTAAGGGTATTCCTTGGTAATGGGGAATTTTTACTCTCAGATTATAAATGCCTGCAAGTACCTATCAGATTGCAAAATATCTTGTTTCATGTTGATTTCAGGGTAATTGATTTAGCTAACCTTCATGTTATTTTGGGAATGCCTTGGCTACAATTGCTTGGGAGGGTGACTCGTGATTACAGGAAGTTCACCATGGAATTTTCATGGAAAGGAGGTGCTGTGGTCCTTCAAGGCACGCAACCATCACAGGAGCGACATTCTCCTAACCTCCAAACAAGTAAAGAATGTGCTACGTGTTGTTCCATGCACTTGTTATCTGGACAGGCAACTACAGTTGAGGTCCATTCTGAAATTGCAACACTAGAGGATAAGCTGGAACCGAGTTTGTGGGAAGTAATTTTTGCTCACCAGGAGATTTTTGTTGTTCCTTCTGAACTTCCTCCATTTCGTGGCATGGATCATTCTATACATTTGTTGGAAGGTTTTAAACCAATAAATGTTAAGCCTTATAGGTATGCACACTCTCAGAAAACAGAGATTGAGAAGCAAGTAGCCAGATTGCTTACATCTGGGTTCATTCAGTATTCACATAGCCCTTATTCTTCTCCGGTGCTTTTGGTTAAGAAACAAGACAACACATGGCGTATGTGTATTGATTACAGGGCCCTAAATGCTGCCACCATTAAGGATCGTTTCCCAATTCCCACCATTGATGAATTGTTAGATGAATTGGGAGGTTCTTCTATATACTCCAAGTTGGATTTGAGAGCGGGATATCACCAAATTAGGATGCGACCTGCTGACATTCCGAAGACGGCATTTCGAACTCATGAGGGCCACTACGAGTTCTTAGTCATGCCTTTTGGTTTGACTAATGCCCCAGCTACTTTTCAAACCATGATGAATCATATTTTCAAACCTTATCTTCGCAAATTTATCATTGTTTTTTTTATGACATTCTAATTTTTAGCAGGTCAATTTTGGAGCATGTGCAACATCTTACCTTAGTTTTACAGTGCTTGAAACAACACAAATTTTTTTTAAAGGCCAGCAAGTGTGCTTTTGGTGTTGACACTATTGATTATTTGGGTCATGTTGTCTCCAAACAAGGTGTCTTTGCGGATCCCAAGAAAATTGAAGCAATGTTGCAGTGGCCAGAGCCTAAGTCTCTTAAACAACTCCGTGGGTTTTTAGGCTTGACGGGTTACTATAGGAGATTTGTTAAAGGCTATGCTTCCTTAGCTTTACCCTTAACGGATCTTTTGAAGGGTGCTGACAAATTTACCTGGACTTCTGAGGCAGCTGTAGCTTTTTGAAAGTTAAAGCAAGTTATGACATCCACTCCAATTCTAGCTCTTCCCAATTTTACAGATCGGTTTGTGATTGAAACAGATGCATCCATCACTAGCATTGGTGCAGTCCTTTTGCAACATGACAAACCTATCTCCTTCTTCAGTAAAAAGTTGGGAATTCGTATGTCTAATGCTTCCACATATGTGAGGGAGTTATATGCAATTACGGCTGCTGTCAAGCGTTGGCGGCAGTATTTGCTAGGCATTGAATTCACTATCAGGACTGATCATCAGAGTTTAAAAGAAATTCTGACTCAGACCATTCAAACTTCTGAGCAACAAAAGTATTTGTGCAAGCTGTTGGGTTACAATTTTCGCATAGAATACAAGGCTGGTTGTTCGAATGTGGTTGCTGATGCTCTTTCCCGAGTTTATGAAGATGCTTCTCTGCATGCACTCCTCTCTCAACCATCATTTGATGTGTTAGCAGCTGTTAGGCAACAAAACGCAGATGACTCATATTTGTTGCAGCTACACCAACAGTTTCGCGATGGTGTGCTTAATGATCCAGCTATTTCTGTTCGTGATGGATTGTTCTTTCACAATAATAGGTACTTGTTGGGTCCTGCTTCTCCTTTAGTTCAGAATGTGCTACGTGTTGTTCCATGCACTTGTTATCTGGACAGGCAACTACAGTTGAGGTCCATTCTGAAATTGCAACACTAGAGGATAAGCTGGAACCGAGTTTGTGGGAAGTAATTTTTGCTCACCAGGAGATTTTTGTTGTTCCTTCTGAACTTCCTCCATTTCGTGGCATGGATCATTCTATACATTTGTTGGAAGGTTTTAAACCAATAAATGTTAAGCCTTATAGGTATGCACACTCTCAGAAAACAGAGATTGAGAAGCAAGTAGCCAGATTGCTTACATCTGGGTTCATTCAGTATTCACATAGCCCTTATTCTTCTCCGGTGCTTTTGGTTAAGAAACAAGACAACACATGGCGTATGTGTATTGATTACAGGGCCCTAAATGCTGCCACCATTAAGGATCGTTTCCCAATTCCCACCATTGATGAATTGTTAGATGAATTGGGAGGTTCTTCTATATACTCCAAGTTGGATTTGAGAGCGGGATATCACCAAATTAGGATGCGACCTGCTGACATTCCGAAGACGGCATTTCGAACTCATGAGGGCCACTACGAGTTCTTAGTCATGCCTTTTGGTTTGACTAATGCCCCAGCTACTTTTCAAACCATGATGAATCATATTTTCAAACCTTATCTTCGCAAATTTATCATTGTTTTTTTTATGACATTCTAATTTTTAGCAGGTCAATTTTGGAGCATGTGCAACATCTTACCTTAGTTTTACAGTGCTTGAAACAACACAAATTTTTTTTAAAGGCCAGCAAGTGTGCTTTTGGTGTTGACACTATTGATTATTTGGGTCATGTTGTCTCCAAACAAGGTGTCTTTGCGGATCCCAAGAAAATTGAAGCAATGTTGCAGTGGCCAGAGCCTAAGTCTCTTAAACAACTCCGTGGGTTTTTAGGCTTGACGGGTTACTATAGGAGATTTGTTAAAGGCTATGCTTCCTTAGCTTTACCCTTAACGGATCTTTTGAAGGGTGCTGACAAATTTACCTGGACTTCTGAGGCAGCTGTAGCTTTTTGAAAGTTAAAGCAAGTTATGACATCCACTCCAATTCTAGCTCTTCCCAATTTTACAGATCGGTTTGTGATTGAAACAGATGCATCCATCACTAGCATTGGTGCAGTCCTTTTGCAACATGACAAACCTATCTCCTTCTTCAGTAAAAAGTTGGGAATTCGTATGTCTAATGCTTCCACATATGTGAGGGAGTTATATGCAATTACGGCTGCTGTCAAGCGTTGGCGGCAGTATTTGCTAGGCATTGAATTCACTATCAGGACTGATCATCAGAGTTTAAAAGAAATTCTGACTCAGACCATTCAAACTTCTGAGCAACAAAAGTATTTGTGCAAGCTGTTGGGTTACAATTTTCGCATAGAATACAAGGCTGGTTGTTCGAATGTGGTTGCTGATGCTCTTTCCCGAGTTTATGAAGATGCTTCTCTGCATGCACTCCTCTCTCAACCATCATTTGATGTGTTAGCAGCTGTTAGGCAACAAAACGCAGATGACTCATATTTGTTGCAGCTACACCAACAGTTTCGCGATGGTGTGCTTAATGATCCAGCTATTTCTGTTCGTGATGGATTGTTCTTTCACAATAATAGGTACTTGTTGGGTCCTGCTTCTCCTTTAGTTCAGAATGTGCTACGTGTTGTTCCATGCACTTGTTATCTGGACAGGCAACTACAGTTGAGGTCCATTCTGAAATTGCAACACTAGAGGATAAGCTGGAACCGAGTTTGTGGGAAGTAATTTTTGCTCACCAGGAGATTTTTGTTGTTCCTTCTGAACTTCCTCCATTTCGTGGCATGGATCATTCTATACATTTGTTGGAAGGTTTTAAACCAATAAATGTTAAGCCTTATAGGTATGCACACTCTCAGAAAACAGAGATTGAGAAGCAAGTAGCCAGATTGCTTACATCTGGGTTCATTCAGTATTCACATAGCCCTTATTCTTCTCCGGTGCTTTTGGTTAAGAAACAAGACAACACATGGCGTATGTGTATTGATTACAGGGCCCTAAATGCTGCCACCATTAAGGATCGTTTCCCAATTCCCACCATTGATGAATTGTTAGATGAATTGGGAGGTTCTTCTATATACTCCAAGTTGGATTTGAGAGCGGGATATCACCAAATTAGGATGCGACCTGCTGACATTCCGAAGACGGCATTTCGAACTCATGAGGGCCACTACGAGTTCTTAGTCATGCCTTTTGGTTTGACTAATGCCCCAGCTACTTTTCAAACCATGATGAATCATATTTTCAAACCTTATCTTCGCAAATTTATCATTGTTTTTTTTATGACATTCTAATTTTTAGCAGGTCAATTTTGGAGCATGTGCAACATCTTACCTTAGTTTTACAGTGCTTGAAACAACACAAATTTTTTTTAAAGGCCAGCAAGTGTGCTTTTGGTGTTGACACTATTGATTATTTGGGTCATGTTGTCTCCAAACAAGGTGTCTTTGCGGATCCCAAGAAAATTGAAGCAATGTTGCAGTGGCCAGAGCCTAAGTCTCTTAAACAACTCCGTGGGTTTTTAGGCTTGACGGGTTACTATAGGAGATTTGTTAAAGGCTATGCTTCCTTAGCTTTACCCTTAACGGATCTTTTGAAGGGTGCTGACAAATTTACCTGGACTTCTGAGGCAGCTGTAGCTTTTTGAAAGTTAAAGCAAGTTATGACATCCACTCCAATTCTAGCTCTTCCCAATTTTACAGATCGGTTTGTGATTGAAACAGATGCATCCATCACTAGCATTGGTGCAGTCCTTTTGCAACATGACAAACCTATCTCCTTCTTCAGTAAAAAGTTGGGAATTCGTATGTCTAATGCTTCCACATATGTGAGGGAGTTATATGCAATTACGGCTGCTGTCAAGCGTTGGCGGCAGTATTTGCTAGGCATTGAATTCACTATCAGGACTGATCATCAGAGTTTAAAAGAAATTCTGACTCAGACCATTCAAACTTCTGAGCAACAAAAGTATTTGTGCAAGCTGTTGGGTTACAATTTTCGCATAGAATACAAGGCTGGTTGTTCGAATGTGGTTGCTGATGCTCTTTCCCGAGTTTATGAAGATGCTTCTCTGCATGCACTCCTCTCTCAACCATCATTTGATGTGTTAGCAGCTGTTAGGCAACAAAACGCAGATGACTCATATTTGTTGCAGCTACACCAACAGTTTCGCGATGGTGTGCTTAATGATCCAGCTATTTCTGTTCGTGATGGATTGTTCTTTCACAATAATAGGTACTTGTTGGGTCCTGCTTCTCCTTTAATTCCTGCACTTATCAAAGAAGCTCATGCTTCATTTGTTGGAGGACATGTTGGAACACTACGTACTTTTCTTCGGTTGTCATCAGTTTTTTACTGGCCTTCCATGCGCACTGATGTCAAGCAGGTTGTTCGAGAGTGTGCTGTTTGCCAACAAGTAAAGCCTGAAACTTCCAAGATTTCTGGTTTACTTCAGCCCCTTCCAGTACCTGAAGGAGTTTTTGAAGAGTTGTCCATGGATTTTATCTCTGGACTGCCTTGTTCGAAGGGATTTACCACAATCCTTGTAGTGGTTGATAGGCTCTCTAAGTTTTCCTATTTTGGTTCTCTTCCTTCATCATATACTGCAGTTTCAGTAGCCACTCTGTTTTGTGAGTTGATTGTGCGAAATCATGGGTTTCCTAGGTCCATTTTGTCCGATCGTGACAGCATCTTCCTTAGTCACTTTTGGAAACAGCTTTTCTCTTTGAGTGGCACCACACTTCGGACATCATCATCATATCATCCTCAATCCGATGGACAAACGGAGGTGACTAATAGGTATTTAGAGCAATACTTACGCTCTTTTTGTCATGACAGACCTCATACTTGGGCCACTTTTCTTTGTTGGGCTCAATTCCATTATAATTCAGCTACCCATTCTTCTATTGGTATCACACCATATCAGGCTGTATATGGAAAACCTCCCTTGATGATTCCATTTTATCCACGCGGGTTGGTTAAAATAGAAGCTGTTGACTCTATGTTATTGCAGTGCAATGAAGTGTTAAAGGAGTTGAAAACTCAGTTAGAACGTGCCAGGAACAGAATGAAAGTGCAGCATGACAGACATCATAAAGAGCGTTCCTTTGTGGTGGGTGATCGAGTATGGGTTAAGCTACAACCCTACTGACAGGTATCTGTGGCAAGAAGAACAAATCACAAGCTTGCTCGTCGTTTTTTTGGCCCATTTCCAATTATTAAAGTGCTGGGTCCTGTGGCATATGAATTACAACTCCCTTCAGGTTGTCGTATACATCATGTGTTTCATGTTTCTTTGTTGAAACCTTATGTGGGTTTGAGTTTGTGGGTGGGTGCTTCACTGCCTCCTACTGCTATTGACAATAAACCGATACAGCAGCCTTTATCAGTCATAGCAGCTCGCACGGTTACTGCAGCAGATGATCAACAACGTCAGTTCTTGGTGCAATGGTCTGATGCAGTCCCAGAAGACGCTTCTTGGGAGACTGAAGAGGATTTGCGTCGTTGTTACCCCCATCTCAACCTTGAGGACAAGGTTCCTTGTCAAGGGGAGGGGAATGTTACGTTAAGAAGGTCATCTAGGCCCAAGAAAGGCCCAAGTCATTTAGATGGCTTTGTAACTTGATTTGTCATTGTTGATATTTTAGTCCATTCATTAGTTGATTGCATTAGGACAGTTACAATGTAGTTATACTTAGGAATATAGCACAAATGTGTCATATAAATACTTGTAAACAGAAGAGTTGAATATCAATAAAAGAATTCTCAATTTTCATTTCCTTTTCTTTGTTATTTCCTCTGTCTTTTAGGGTTCATACCCTATCATGTTTCTAAAAATAATTTTTTGGTTTTCAGAACTAAAAAACAAAAAAACTCGTTTGAGAATGTTTGTTTTGTAAAAGCAAATTTAAAAACTGTAATTCTTTTTTATATTTTGAAAATATATTTGAGTTATTTTTGTTTTGTGTTTTGACTTTTAACTTTCACAACAATAAAACACAAAAATTATATGTTTCCATAATTATTTTATAAAACAGTTAAAAAAAAAAACAAAAAAAAACAATCAAACAGACCTTTTGTATCAGCTATTGGGTTTCGATCTTATCCCAAAACGAACAAGATTGGGCTTATGGTCCTTCTTCTATTATGGACCATGATTTTTCAAAAGAAAAGAAAAGAAAAAGAGGGTAAAAAACGATGGCACGATACTCCATAGGGGCTATGCTTAATTGTTGTAGCCCACTATTGCGTGGTTTACGTCACATGGGTCCTTAGGTAGAATTAGGCTTGGAATTGTGTCAAATGGGCTTAACTTACAAATTTACCCATTCACAAATCCTTCAAATTTAACCACGGAAGTTATAAATACATTGAATTCTTAAATTAATATTGCTAAGAATTCATTTATAAATGAAATGATTTCTTTTATTTTGAAATTCCAGACACAATTACAATTAAATTCTTGTTTTAATAACAAGATAAACGAGTTGATCATCTGTACATATTATATATCTAATTTCTTCTCTCATTCTTTTCTTTCTTTTTTTTAATTTCTAATTATTATATTAGAAAATCTAAGTTTCCTTCTCTTTCAACCAAACTTGAATCTAACTACAAAACTCCAGAAACTGATCAATTGGATTTCCAAAACTTTTTATATGGATGAAATTTTATAACTAATTTGTAATGTCCTGCCTATATAACTAATAAAAGCTTGGTGAATTAATTAGAGTAGTTTGAGTACTAGTTGCCTCCTTATGGTACCTTATTGATGGTTTTAGGGAACATGAATCTTCCAACGATCGATTCACCTAAGCCAATTATTTCAATTTTAGTTATAAAATCTTCTGTATTTCGGAAACGAATAGAGGTCTCAATTTTGAGTTGTTGAATTATTGATTCAATTAGTGTTACACGGGTAATTCGGATTAACTCCTTAACATTTTTTTTAAAACTTATTTATATGATTAAAACTTAAAAAATATTCGTTTCAAATAATTTTTCAATTAACTTATATTGAAAAAATAATACAATTTATATTAAAATTCACATTTAATTATTATTTAACACAAAAAATTTCTTTTCTTAATTATAATATTTTCAAACTTGTAAGCAATATATATAATGTTAATTTTTTCATTTAAATTTTATTAACCAAATCTACCGACTTTAACGAGGTCAAAGCCTAAGCGGTTAAGTGCATGCCTCTGATGAACATTGAGACGTATTAAAAATTAAAGAGTTTTATCAATCTTATATTAAAGGAGATAAGTTATTTCATGTCATAGAGATAAACTTGTGGGGTCCATCACCTGAAAAAAAAAATGACACAGTTATTGAAGGGTGTGTAAGAGAGAAATTTATCACATGTAGCATAAGAATAATTTTTTCCAAAATTAAAATCCCATAATATCGAAAAAATAAAATCATTTTTTAAGTTTGCTGTGAAATTATAATAGACTAAATAATCTTTTTAGAAAATAAATAATCATGTGAATTCATCCTAATTAATCCTAGCATATATGAGTAAATTTAATGTGTGATTAGGAACAATAACAACGAGTTTGAGCATATCCAATAAATTAGAAGAAATTTAAGGCTTTAATCCTAATAATATATATGAGTAAATATGCATGGTTTATAAAAAAAAAATTCAATAAATTGGCTTCGGATAAGAGGACTATATATAGGACAAAATTAAATGCCCGTTACAAATTAGAATCGTACGACCTTTAGACCTTCACTGGCACTTCAAGTAAACAGTAACCACAAGATTTAAGGGCAACCAACAACATAGTAACTGGTCCTCTTTCTGTTCATCGTTTTCACTATTTAGCTTCCTGTTTTCACAGCCAGCTGGTTCTGGCAGTAAAATGGCAGAACCAGATGGGATGGTTCAATATATAGTGGTTGCTAATACCCTCAACCTTCATTATATTTACTAACATCATAAATTATATTGAGAACTAAATATTAATTATATATTATTATTTTAGAAGGACAAAAAGGGAATAAATTATTGAAGGCTAATCATTTATTAATTAGTTTGAGCTATTGGCTATGCTAAATAGTTATTTATCTTGGTATTAAAGTCAATTATGAGGTCACAACTTTGATTATCACTTTTTCTAATTTTTTAGCAGAATCAAGTCAGCACAAAATAAAACAAAAAAATAAGATTATGCAATATCAATGTTTCAAGTCCAATGGACTTTTACGCGAGAAAGTATATTGGAAAGATATAATATAAAACTCACTTCCCCTAACATTTTAGTGGAATCAAATGAGTATAAGATAAAACAAAAGAAATAAAACTGTGTAATATTTACGTTTCAAGTCCAAATGACTCTTACATAAAGAGATATATTAAAGAGATATAATATAAATAATTGAGATACATTATTTATCAGTTTAAACTTTTAAATTAAATTTATTCTTTAGACTAACTACTTAGTTCTTATTTTTCATCCTAGGTGGTTTAATAATTGATAAGTTGATGTTTAATTGGCCCATAAAAAGAGGGCGAAAACAAGAGAAGACTAAAAACAGTGTTATCCCCTATATGTAGGCATCGGTGGTCTACTTTCACCTAGCATTGGTCTTGGCAACCACACAAAAAGAAAAACATAAAAGAACAGTAAAATTGGGAAACATACAATAGATGTTGCTGTTCAGGTTCTTAATATATTGAAACATTTTTTCACATTCTAGGACAGTTGCTTCTTGACCAGGTCATAATTCAATCCAGCTAATAAAATTGGTCTTATTTCAGCTTCTTCTTGAAAAAATGGACCGTCTTCAATTCAGCAGGGGGAAATTTATTCATGGGATTATCTTGTCAATTTCTATCACTTTATATTAAATATTCTTTTAACGATGTAGGTTTTTGTAGGTGCGAAATAAAAAAAAAGATTGTATATATTTGTGCATACATCACATAAAACTACCAAAAAAGAAAACTCATTTAGTTAATAATGTATTTATCAATAACCACCTAATTACATATATAGTTAATCTATATCTCTGCAATAATTCTCCTAATTAACTAAGTAGTAATTAGTTAAAAAATTTGATGCTAAATTAATGAGAAATGAAGTGAAGTGTATCTGTGTGTGTATAAATTTATGTGCCCTAACATTAACTCTCTACTAGCAAATGGTACCACTCTAAATAGCAGTGTAGCATTTATTTGTTAGCCACAACAATTCAACCTAATCTGACCTAGTCATTCTCACTGCGTGTAGACTAAATTTTTCAAAGAGTAACTGAGTGAAAAAAAAACTAACCTATATGAAGTGTTTGATGGAATTGATTATCTATTTTATGATGTGAAAGGCACTTCATGAATTGTCAAGTGTGCTTGAAAGTTACATTTAATTTACTTTGAAATTTAAGACATTTAAAAAAGAGATACCCTCAAATTCTTTGATCAACTAGCTAGAATGGTCCACCTTCTAATTAAAGCTTTTTGGGTGTGTTTATTTACTTGCTTATGTACACTTTGAGGAGTCACCACATGTGATTTTGAATTAATATCTCGTGTTTTCAATTTTACGGGTGTACATTCTCCATTTGAACGATTATAATATATACCTATAAAAATGGGGTTACTTTTATGATTGGAATTAAGAGAAAGGGAAGAGTAACGAATAACACTTTAGATTGGAAAAGTTTATTGTTGTTTATATATTATAAAATTGTTAAAAGGCATAAGGCAGCGGAATATCATCGTACGAGATTTTTCATGGACAGCCAAGCAAGAATAAGAAAATAATCAGAGACAAAAGTTTCCCTCTCAATCAAGGATCGAATTATTTAATTACCCCCATTTGACTGTGCGTAGAGAAAATAAAATCATTTGGGCAAGTAATCAGATGTACATATTTACAGTTTGAGATTTAGGTACGCATATGTGTTATAAATTTACTAAGTGTTGGAAACTCACTTTCCTCAAATTTGGCTTAACAGCCTTTTGCAGAAGCCAGTCAGTCAATGAGATCCTGGGTTTCGGATCTTGGCAATTATCTCGGCCTGAATTTCACCAGGTTGGGCAGCGCAGCGAAAAATTAAAAACACAAACAGGAGAGAGAGAAGGAGAACACAGACATATTTAACGTGAGAAAATCTTCTCCAATGAAGAAGTAAAAATCCACGGAACCTAGTCCAGATCAAAAATTCACTATGAAAATAATGGTTACAAAGAATCAAATTCACCAATGTGGTGGTTAACTCAACATTTCCAACAATGGTGATAATCAAACTACCATAAAGATGTTTCACTCAAACTCTCTCTAGAGATCTCAAATACAAAGCATAAAGTTTTGCTCTCAAATCTCAAATAATTTTTCTCTCAAATTTTTAATCTCTCAATCTGTCTACTAACCTAGCCTTCACCTACAACTAATGAATATATAGAGGAGGTGGGATCTAGGGTTTAGGATTTTTAGGAAACCCCTCAATGGGCTTGGGCTTAGCATTGAAGGAGGAAGCCCAACTGTAAGGAGAGATTTACTCATGTATGCTTTGATTGAATTAGTCAAATAATTAATGAATCGGTTGATAAATTAAAAAAATATGAGTTTCTATTTGTTGGATCCGTATGATGGACCTGACCCAAATTAATGAGTGCTCTAATCTCTTGTTTATAATATATACATAGATGTTGAGCTACTGCTACGAAGAGAAAAAATAGAGACAGAAACGAAAAAAGAGAAAATGCAAGCCAGAGACGAAGATTCTTTGAGGAAAAATCCATTGCCATTGATGAAGAAGAATAACATGTAGAATAGGATTTCTATCCCACTTACATAGAGAAATGCTTGTTTTAAACATTTGTCTAATCCATCATTTTAAATGGTGAAGTCCTCTGGTTATTGAGCCAGAGAGAATCTTTGTGTAATCTCATTTTTCATAGTGGGAGTTTTTCTAGACTTCGTTCCACGATTTTTACTCCTCATATCAAATAAAATTCTCACGTTAAAATTCTTTATGTTCTTTTCCTCTTTATGTTTATTTTTAATATGATTTACTATTAATATTCACTAATGTTTCCACGAACAACCTTATGAAGAAGGACGAACTATTTGATATAAAGGTCGGGCTACAAAGAGCGAAGGACTCCGTGACACAACACTATTTCATTTCTCCTTTTTCTATTTTTTTTTCTTATAAGTAAACTACTTGAGTGGTTTAATATAGTGGCGATAGAAAATTTATACATATGATGCATATGTATATATGTACTAAAGCCACTATTTTTTTAAATTATCAAAACAAAATTCGCATTTTTTTTCAACGAAATTTTAGTTACAAAGTCAAAACTAAATTAAGTTTAGGAGGAAAAAAAATTTCAAAAACAAAAGAAAAAAAAAGCACTAGAGAAGTGAAGAGGTGCTCTACAACAAAAATGTATTTTAGCGGCGTTTTTTTTTTTAATCTTAGGAGCGGTTTGAACTGCCACAAAATTTTTTTGTGGCCGTTTTAAAATTGACGTAGAAATTGATGCCATTAAATATTTCAGAGCCGGTTTCACACAACAGACATTATATGTACATAACCAATGTTAAAAATAAAATAATTTAATAAAATTGTAATATTTACGGCGGCGGTTTGAACCTCCGTGAATCTACAATGCTATTTTTTTAAGATATTTGCTGTTGTTTTTTGTATTTGCTGCTGCTTTTTTTTTGGAAAATTATTTGCTATTGTTTTATCTTATAATTATTTATATCATTACAAAAAATATATTATTGATTGATCAAACATTTAAACCTTTGAATCTATTATCATTAAATTTATACATAATTAAATGTAATCCGAAATAGATACAAATAGTGATAACAAATTTAAAATGTCTCACCATTAAAAATTAATAGAACCAAATACATGATAAAACAAAGTAAATGTGCTTTGCAAATTTAACATAAATGGAATCAAAGTATCAATAATACTACAAATGTTTAAAAATGGGTAATCTTGCAAATTAAACTTAACTGAAATCAAAGTACCAATAAAACTACAAAAATTTAAACCAAAGCAATCTATTAAGGTTGATGAGTTGCAGAATATGAAGAAGGTTGATAACGAGGATTGAACTCTGCTTCCTACATTAAAAATAAATGAATAACATTTTTAGTACATGCATTAAAAAATTATATGATGTTTATTAAGAAAAATAATAACTTACTTGATCATTAATAACAATAGTCACTTCAGTAGGAAGAGGTATAGACATATTTTGATATAGTTTAGCAAGCATGATTTTGATTGATTTTCTTTTCTAGACCTCTTGTTGTAATTTTAATTTTAGGTGGTCAACTTCTTGTTGCAAGCTAGTATCAGTAGTTGACCCTCCACTTGAACTACTACAACCACTCGCATTCTGCCATTTATAACCATATCCAAAAACTTGAGAAGGACAAACACCGTATCCCACGCCTCGAACTCATCCTAGATGTTCCTTACCAAATACTTGGCCAAGAGAATCATTAGGTGCAAGTGCTGAAGTCACATTTCCACTACTTTCAATCTCATCCAAATCTAAAATAATATCCTCCAAATGTCTTCCTATAACTCCAATGCAGAGGTTGACTAAACTTGGAGGCTTTGTTTTCTTAAGTAGTAACTATGCACAAAAATTTCTCAAAGAATTGTAGTTAATGCCTTTTTTTTGTGTGGCATACGCTTCAGAAAAAACAATTAGTGCAAGGTGCCACCAAGGTTTAAACCTATGACCTCATATAAATTGTAAACTACCAAAACCTATCCCAATTAAAATACACCCAGTGGCTCCTTCAAAGGAAAACAAATTTAAATCACAAAGATGAAACACAGAGCTTCACAGGGGATTTGACATTTCAAAAAGAAGAAACTTTGTCTCTAACATGCTTTTTACGAAGATATCAAACTAAACCGTAATCCGTAACTTGTTGAGTACCTTTCATAAACCTTAGTTTCATTTCATTTTCCTTTCAGAGTTTCACGAAGATTTGACAGCTAGGGTTTCTTTTCATTCGTTAACCCATTGCTCTAACTAAAAGTATGTCTTTCGCCATTCTCACTTTTTTCTAGCTCTTTATTACCCTATGATTTCCAACTCCTGCTCAGGAAAACATTAAAAAGTTATGATTGAAGATTCGTATTGAGTCCCTAATTTGGGTATTGAGATTTCTCTCCTTTCACTTTTTAACGTTTAACACGCATTTCACCAACATCTTGAGCTAACAATATAAACATCTTCGAAGCAGAATCAAATGCACAATGAGAAACAAATTTCAGCATCAATCAACTAACAAAAGAACGAACGGTAATAGCAATTAGATCAAACCTCTCCACGTTCTGCACTCTTCGTCGATGAGTCACTACAGTGCATTTCCTCAGTTCCGATGGGTAGCCGATGGACTTTTCAGATGAAGGATCTACAATCACTAAAAGGAAATGTTGAGAAGCGCAAATCACAATGATGCAAATGAAAAATATGTGATTGAGAAATATACACAAACCTTTCAAATTTGGTAGAAATGAAAAAAAAAAAGGAAATAGAGGTTTGAAGTGCGGCGCTAGACTTAACGTGCAGCGCTAGATTTGATGAAAGGTATTTTGAAATATACACAAACGTAAAGTAATATTATTATCTAATAAAGTAATTTCCTTTTAGGAATAAAGTTACACAATAAAATTTTGAAAATTAACATCTTTTACTTAACCGTCAATAGTAAACCGTCGTAGAATCCCAAAATTCTTGTAGTGGCGGGAGTAAATGCAGGCATAGAATGAGAAAAATCTAAGAAAGGCGTCAGCAGCCTTGGTTCGAAATATGTCTCTCTCTCTCTCTCTTTTATTTTCTTTTTTAATGTTATTCGGTACGTAAAATATGTATGAAATTTAAGCCATTAAGATTAATCCAGTAGTTAGAGATTTAAGTAGTTTGCATGAGATTATATGTTCAAAACTCAATGTAATCATTGTATCCACACACACACACACACACACACACACACACACACACACACACACACACAGACACACACACACACATTAACATAGCGATTTTTATTAAAAAAATCTTTACATAAGAATTGAATCTGAAAATGTCAATATCTTTATTAATTCAATTTATAAACTATTTCATTTATCATCTCTGTGCAGAAACTTCTATATCCATACTAGAAATTATGCATAATTAGAAAAAAAAGGTTTTAAAAATCATTTAAATAGAATGATTTTTTTTTTGAAAAACAAAATGTTATAACTAATAGAATTTCCCCGAGACTTTTAGGGTGTGCATGACAACCATTATGTTTTCTGGCACTATTTTTGAAAAGAAACAATTATTTTCTATTTCTGTGCCTTGAAATAGTTTTTTGAGAAAAAAATGTGTTTGATAACATGTTTCATTTTTATTTCGAGAATGAGAATTGCGTTTTATAATATAACAAAAAATAAAATAAAAAATCATTCCTATTAAGCATAAAAAATTTGGATCTTCACTTTCCTGTTCATATGGCGTGGTGGTGGTGGTGGTGGTGGTGGTGGTGGTGACTGTAGTGGTTGTAGGATGGTGATGGTAATGGTGGTGATGGCATGGTGATGGTGGTGGTGGTGGTGATGTTGACAATGGTTGCCGGATGGTGGTGGTAATGATGGTGATGGCATGATGATGGTAATAGTGGTGGTGGTGGTAATGATGGTGATGGCATTATGATGGTAATAGTGGTGGTGGTGGTGGTGATGTTAACACCCCGTATATATCCGGTAATTTTATCATATCATCGTATTAAGCTGCGCTTAATTAAAATTGCGGAATATCTTTTTCTTTTGAATTATGACGTCATTATACTTAGTCAAGTTGAACACTTAATTAATTTTCAAAACATTGCCTGTATGTAAATTGCAAAAGACAGCTAACTGAAATACATCATAACATAAATAACATAAGTATGTCTCTAGTCACAGAACTACAACACGTAGACCGGACAACCCTGATAGTTTTTATAACCCAGTTAAACTTAAACATAACAGAAATCAAAGTGGCATGGACAAACCCCATGCTCACCCAAATAAGGCATCAAACCCAACATAAGTCTCAACATCAACAACATAATAATAAGACGGAAAACATAAACAACATCCAATCCAGCCATGTCAGCAAAAATATAACAGCAATATCATATAAGCTCTGGCCTCCTGCCGCTAAAGGCATCAGCCCCCAAATTACCTGAACCTAAAATAAACGCCCCCAAACGTGGGGTGAGATCTCTAAACAAGAAATCTCAGTAAGACAAGGGGTCCTCCAGGATCTTCCACCCCAAGCTCACTTACATGTGCAATATAAGTTCAAAAGCAGTTTATCACCATCAGTTCTAAAATAGTGCAATGCAACAGATAATCATGTCATGTGTGTCAATTCTATTCTACTGATCAGATAAATGCAGGAATACGTCTATTACTCGCACAATATGCAAGACGCTACTTGCACCCACCCACAGACTCACCATCTTGTATGACGCTACATACTCAGGCTTACCGACTAAGTGGAAACAACACATACATATTATAAGCCATTGCACATATCAGCTCAAAAGCATTTCAAAATATCCAAAGCATGTAACACAGCATGCATATAAACCATTCCTCCATGGGGTATGGTGGAACCACAACATGGCTAAACCGAGGACACGAAAGCTTACCTTGCAAGCTAACTATCCAATGCTTAGAGTCCACACACCGCTCAAGGCCCACAAATAGCACAATCACAATCTGTTAGTATCATAATTCATCATCAATAATCTTAGCACATAAGCTTATACATAAAGATAACGCTTCTCTTTTACGTTTTACGTCTAAAGGCTTCTCACAAAGCCACAAGCCCTTAATCACTTGATTTTGACTTAGTTTAATTATTACAGAAGTTCAACTCCATTACACTAGGGTCAACTAACCCCCAATAGCCTTTTGTATGAACAGTGCAGCTACTGTTCTTCGAAAATCCAGAATATCCGAATATTTGTCAAGGGCATATCCGGATATCATATCCGAATATTTCGCGACAGAATGCAGTTCTGCATTTCGCGAGATATCCTTCCCAAAGGTGACTCATTTCATGAATCCAGAAGCTTAAACATGCATTTAATAGTGTGTTTAACATTACCCAACGTTAGGTTATGATCTTTAATCCATTACATGCATCAAGGCTTCATTTTTAACCAAGGAAACTCAAGTTCAAGGGTGGTAAGGCTTACCCAAGCTTAAAACAGAAACAAATTGTGCTCTTGGAGCTCACAAGTCAGCTCCAAGGTTCTGACTTCGTAGGGAAACGAAAATGATGCTCAAGGTTGGTTCTTTCACCTCAAAGGTCACTACTTGGACCTCCAAATGCCATGACCATGGCTTCCCAACACCCAAACCACACAAGGTCAGCACCCTCACCAACTCACAGTGGCTGGAAACTCAGAACAAAGGCACCAACACACTCCCAATGCCCACTCTCACTCACCACATGTGTTTAGGAGACGTTTTCATGAAGGAATATGCCTCAAAGCTTAAGAAATGGAGGAAGGAAGGGAATGGAGCAATGAGGGAATGTTGGTCAGCCACCAAAGTCACGTATGAAGAGTGTATGGCCTAGGGTTTTGTGCAGAAATGTTATATATATAGCTCACTTAAACCTTAACACACGGTATTAACGTTAATTGTTACGCTTAGCATTTTAATCCCAAACTCAGGATTCTGAACCTACTCAATTTTACAAGATTTAACATATTTTTCTTATATTTTTCGCAGCACCTTTCTGGTACGCGCTTTTCCATAGCCAGTATCAGTTCTGACACCAGTTCCCATTATTTTAACTTGAAACTTGAAATCACAGTCATACATATTATTCTAAGAATATTCATGCACTTATTCTAATTTTCTGGCATACTTCATTGGTACACATTTATACTGAGTAGCAGAACCGGTATCTGCACTTTTCGTCAGAAAAAGCGACTTTCAGCATTATTACTCACTTACTATAATTATTAGAGCTTCGTAATAGTTATTAGGGTCAATTATGGAATTATTTTCTAATTTCACATAATTAATTAATTAACTTCCTTAATTAACGGTGCAGGTTCTTACAGTGATGGCACGATGGTGATGGTGACCTATAATGGACGGACACGGGACACGGGACACAACACGACACGACACGACACGCCGACACGTAAATTCTAAAAAATGTCATATTTGGACACGTAGGGACACGTTTTGATATTAAATAAATTTTTTAATATATATATTATAATTTATATTTAATACATATAAGAGTCCATAGTAAGTCATATAACCAATCAAATATTTGAATTTCATAACATAAATATAAATATAAATAAATTTTCTTACTTTGTTAATTTTTCATTACAAATTTCATAACAGAAAAAAATTAATTTATAAATTAATTTTTTTATACTTAGTTAACAAAGTAAAAATAAAATTTATTTAAAAAAAAATGTGTCCGAGCGTTGACTGCGTGTCCAAAAAAGTTGACCGCGTGTCCGAAAAACGTGTCGGAACGTGTCAGAGAGTTGACCATGTGTCCCCAAATGTTGACCGCGTGTCCGAGCGTGTCGGAGTGTGTCCGTGTTGATCACGTGTCCGACACGCAAATTTTTTCTCACGGAGCGTGTCCATGCTTTGTAGGTGGTGACGGCAGTGGCTACGGCGATGGTGGTGGTAACGGTGGCGATAACAGTGAGTGGTGGTAGTGGTGGCGATGGAAGTGATAGTGATGATGATGGTGGCATGGGGGTAATAGTGATGGTGGCGGTGGCATAGAGGTGGTGACGATGGTGGTGGTGGTGGCGGCAACGACGATGGTGACAGTGGTCGTGTCGGGATGGTGATAACAATGGTGATGGTAGTGGTAGAGAATGATTGAGAGAGACAAGTGTTTCTCATTTTGTGTCCGACAATAAAAAATCAGAAACTTTTTTGTTTTTTTTTTGTTTCCCAACACAGAAATTGATCCGGTTCAATATTGGGAATAAAAAAATAAATCGATTTTGTCAAATATTATTTTTTTCTACTTCTATTCCCAAGAATAAAAATTGAAAAAAAAAAATTGATTCTGAAAAGATTGTTGTGAACACCCAATTTTGTCCCAAATATTTAAAAATGACAACAAATAATTAAAAAATAAAAAAGAGGGCTGCTCATTTTTTAGACCACTTCACTGTTTCGGGTAGCAACTAGTTGATTACCCGTGCGATGCACGGAGAAAAAAAATCGGTTTGTTTGTCCCGTAAACGAATTAATAAGAAAATCGGTTTGTTCGTATGACATAAACATGTAACTTTTAAGGTAGGAACAAAAAAAAGAATATAATAATTTAAACACAGTAAATTCCATGGTTGACAGCAAAATCTGCATTAAAAAAATATAAATGTCATGTTGACAGCAATATAATAAGAAATATGCCCAACCGATACTCACAACAGTTGTAAAATATCGTCCGCCATGCACTATTGGTATTTGCTGCTGTTCGAAATGAATCATAAACAATATATAAAAAATATTTGGAAAAGAAAAAAATTATTGAAGAGAATTATATAGTTTAGGCAGATGAATAATTCATAATTACAATGAAAAACCTTTGACTCTGAAAAATGACAAGGGAATAATATACTGATTGTGCCTCGAATACTAAATCTGCATAAAAATAAAAAATTAGCAGAAAAATAGGCATAACAACTAAAGCAAATCAACAAAGAAGATTACAAAATATTTTCTGATAAAAAATTGAGATCTTACCTGATACCAAACAACAATGTTATCTCTTTGTAGAAATAACCAAGTATACTACACTAATCTTTGAAATACTTCCTTGTAGACGATGTTAAAGGTAGTATTTGTAACGCAACCATTTTCATCAAGTATCAGCATCTTCAATCCATGTTTGCTCTTTACTCTAGATAGTGCCACATATAATTGCCCATGAGTGAAGACAGACCTAGGAAGATAAATGCCAACATGAGACAGCGACTGTCCTTGACTTTTGTTGATAGTCATCGCAAACGAAACTACCAAGGGGAATTGTCTTCTTTGAAAGTTTACTGGAAATGTATGACCCGATGGGCTAATCGTCATTCTAGGGATTAACACAGTATCTCCTATATTGTTTCGTGTAAGAACAATTGCCTCAACAACATGATTCCCCAACTTTGTAATAAGTAATCTCGTACCGTTGCATAAACCTCTTGATTGATCAATATTTCTCAATAGCATCACCGGTACTTTAACCTTCAAAGTTAATTTATGATCAGGAATCCTCGAACATGAGAATATATTTAAGATATCAGGGGAGATTTCGTCATCCTCAAGAGAGGAATTACCGTCTTGTTTCAAAACCTTATCTGAACTCAATAATGTCCTTTCTTCACCCGGAATCCCAACCATTAGGTGCTCGTTTAACATGGAAACATTGGACAATTTAGGAGTCAGAAGAGCACGTTCTTTATAGAAAGTAGGATCTAATATATTATCCATCAAATTCGGGTAAACAAAATCAACAATATCTGAAAGTGGGTCTTCTGAACGTTTGATCAACAATTCATCTGGAATTGTTATAATAGATTCTCTATCAATATCATCCCCAAGATCACCATCTCCTATTTTAAGCAGCCACTCAGAAAATTCTTTTATTTCCAACAAACTATTAGTGCTACTTCCAGAATTGAGACGCATGTTCTTGGTCAAAGATAACAGATGACAATGGGACCATAGATAGGAAGAATTGATGGTTGCATGAACTATATCTTGTCTACTGCCATTTGGAATGATAGGTAATATTTGCCGAAAGTCACCTCCTAGAACAACAACTTTTCCACCAAAGGGCATATCAACACAGCTAAGAACATCTCTAAGTGTTCTATCAAGAGCCTCAAAGCAAAATTTGTGTACCATCGGTGCTTCATCCCAAATGATTAACTTTGTTTTTGACAACAACTCTGCCAAAGTAGAATTTTTTTTTATATTACATGTTGAATCTTCGGTGATCTGTATAGGAATACGAAATCTAGAATGTGCCGTACGTCCTCCAAGAAGAAGAAGTGAAGCAATTCCGCTAGAAGCAACATTAAGCACTATTTCAGCTCGAGATCGAACAAATGCTGACAGGGTGTTCCAAATAAATGTTTTTCCAGTCCCACCAAAGCCGTATAGGAAAAAAAATCCTCCTTTACCTGCCGAAACAACTAAAATTATTTTGTCATAAACAACCCTCTGCTCATCAGTGAGTGAATTCAGTAGTCTGTCATGCTCTTCTTTCATAGAGAAACTGTCATACAACAATTCATCCTTCACCAATCTATTCTGCATATCCAATAAAGATTCACCTATGATGCTCGGCATGGATGGGTAATCAGAGAGGCATTTACCGTTGCTTTGCAACACCTTATCGATTTCTGCCAGGGTTATGTTTTTTTATAGAATCCTCTGTAAGCAAAGCATCTGAAAAAAATTGAAAAATACAAAAAAAAAAAGGATTAACAAAGACAAAGTTGGTGAGGAAAGAAAAATAAAGCGAAATTATGAACAAAGCAGAGGGTGTGAAACATAACGAAATTTTTTAATCAAATATTAAGAATAGGATGGTGTATAATGTATAGATGTAATTTTATTATGAAGGAAGAAAAAATGCTCACATTTTTTCGAAGGTCAAGTGAATTAAACATAAGCAAACTGTTTGCATAAATGAATGCACGATACATAACGACAAGAATATTAATTATAGTGCACAATACACATAAATGAATGCACAAAATTTGTTCCGGACAATTACCTTCACGTCCAATTATTTGCCTATGCCGACAAAGAACATCGTCAGATAGTAATTCCCAGCATTTTTGGAAAACATTTTCAGGCCTGTTCATTGAGTTACCAAATAACAATAAGACAAACAGATTTCTCAGATAAGTTGCAGACCCCTAAGAACTTGTCTCCTTAATTGCATCAATGTACTCATTGTCATCATCCAAAAGCCCCAAAGAATAGCAGGCATCCTTATATGTAGAAAAAAGCACCCCATTGACCGTTCTCAAATCTTCATAACTTGTACAACCCTTTTGAAAATTAAGTAAAGTTCAGAGATAGGAATCTTCTCCATTATTGACAGAAAAATGATTTATTCTTCCAATTGAAAATCCTTGTTTTCTGGGATGCCATTCATGCGTACTTTCTTTATATACAAATTGAGTTGGATACTCTTCATAAGTAAGATTCCTACCTTCTGGATATTTTTTAATTGCATCCATCCAAGACTCGAACATTGATTGTCTAGACGCCACCCTAGTCTTGACATCGGTTATTGAAGCATGATCACTAAAAACAACGCTTTTTTCATTGGGTAGGTGAAATGGCAATCGCTGAACAGGGGGGATCTGTAATGAATCTCAAATCCGAATATTCTCCAAGAAGCTTCACATGCGGACACATACCTATCATATATAAGAAATAAATTCAAATTAAGATAGAAAAAGGTTATTCCAAGTAACGAAAGAAAACATAACCGATATGAATTCAACAACCTGCAATCATAAAACATTTTGATTTCATCATCTGAATGATTTATAGCAGCTGTCACCCTGTCTTGCCCTTTATGGATGTATTTAAAGAGATATTTAATGGTACTACTTTGACAAGTATATTCAACATTGATATGCGCTTGATATTTTAGAAGAAGTTTTGCATTATACGGCACAACATAACGATTATCAAGTTCATCGCCGTTCTTTTTGACAACACTTCCATCATTTCTTCTTCTATAATGAGGGAATCCATCATCATCAATAAAAGTACGGGAGCAGAACTTCTTAGGAAATTTCTTTGAACAATGTCTGTTCTTCATGCAAGGAGACTTGTAATTGTCAGGACCACAGGGTCAATGCATCATATAACTCGTGACAGCTACAAAAAGTGAAGGATTGGAATCTTTGTTAGGAATCTCAGCTGAAATCAAATTATCAATGTCAAGTCCAGTATTAGGCTTTTCGGAGGGATGCAAGAAAAGTGGAATATGAGCATGAGGCAGTCCACGTTTCTGAAATTCAACTGTACAAACATCTGTTACATTAAACAAACAAACAGAGTTAGTTAAAATCAATAAATTGGTTTTTTTCGATTTTTATTTTGAATTTTTTTGGTAGGATACATAAAATTGTGATCCGGTTTGTCCAATTATTTTCTATATATCAATGTGTAAATTTTGTCATAAAAAAAAAAAAAAAATCTCAACAATACACTTACGTTCATTAACTGTGCCAAGAACACGACCCTTTTTAAAATCATGTAGCAATTCGTCCAATTTGAACTTGAATACTCGACAAAGAATATCAGGACGATCTTCAACGTTCAGTTTTCTTGCCTTAAGAAATCTGGTAATCTCTAGCCACTTAGGATTGCAGGTGATCGTTACAAACAGATGAGGATATCCAGCCCAACAGCAGATTGCAAAGGCATCTTTACAATTCTCAGTCATATATCTAAGTCCGCCTGTGAACGAAGAAGGAATAATGATACGCTTTCCAGTATTTATAGCTTCATCTTCACCCCTGTCAAATGCATTTTTAATATTTTTGTATAACTCTGCCCTGAGATGACTCTGGTTATATCGAATAAAATTCAGCCGATCAGACTCAACCATAGTGTAAGCATCAACCAAAAATTGTTGAAAAAGCTTCCTTGAGTGATGGAGAACTTGGGACTCTCCTGATCTCATTTGAATTCTGAATGAAAAGAATTCTCGCATGCTAACAATGGATCTTGGATTAGTCCTACCATGGGATGTATAAGATCACTCGACATCATCACGATAACCATATTCACCATAAGGAAATAACAAAGGATACTGCAATCCAAGATACAACGGATGCTTGACATCTGGTGTGCTGGGTTTATGATTTTTTTTATTTCTCTCCTCGCACCACAAATGTGCTCCGCATTTCTCGCAAACACGGAGAAATCACGATAGATGTATAAATTAGGTTCGAAAGAAAAAATGAACAAAACTTAAATTGATGCAAATACCTTCACTGTTAGAAGTAATGTTAGGCACAATAGAATTATTCATATAAGTAC